>NC_057717.1:16459165-16462367 GCF_004010195.1 Chiloscyllium plagiosum
CCCTTTGATTATCTTATATGTCTCTATTGAGTCGCGTCTCAAACTTCTTCTCTCCAACGAAAATAGCCTCAAATCCCTCAGACTTTCCTCGGAAGACCTTCTCTCCATACCAGGCAAGATCCAAGTAAATCTCTTCTGCACTCTTTCCAAATCTTTCACATACTTCTTATAATTCAGTGACCAGAACTGTACACAATACTCCAAGTGCGGCCGCACCAGAGTTTTGTACAGATGTAGCATAACCTCATGGTTCCAGAACTCTATCCCTCTATTAATGCCTTCTTAACAACACAGTCAAACTGGGTGGCAACTTTCAAGGATCTGTGTACCAGGACACCGAGATCTCTCTGCTCATCGACACTATCAAGAATCTTATCATAAGCCCAGTACTTTGAATTCCTGTTCCTCCAACCAAAGTGCATCACCTCACACTTGTCCACATTAAACTCCATTTGCCACCTCTCAGCCCAGCTCTGCAGCTTATATATATCTCTCTGTAACCTACAACACCTTTCGTCACTGTCCACAACTCCACCGACCTTAGTGTTTTCTGTAAATTTACTAACCCTTCTACTCCCTCATCCAGGTCGTTTATATAAATGATGAACAGCAGTGGACCTAACACCGACCCTTGCACCACATCACTAGTAACTGGACTCCAGATGAACATTTCCCATCAACCACCACCCTCTGTCTTCTTTCAGCAAGGCAATTACTGAATCAACCTGCTATATCTCCCACAATCCCATTCCTCCGCATTTTGAACAATAGCCTACTGTGGGGAACATTATCAAATGCGTTGCTGATATCCATATACACCACATCAATCGGTTTACTCTCATCTACCTGTTTGGTCACTTTCTCAAAGAACTCAGTACGGTTTGTGAGGCACGACATAACCTTCACAAAACCGTGCTGACTATCCATTATCAAATTATTATTTTCTAGATGATTGTAAATCCTATCTCTTATAACATTTTCCAAGACTTTACCAACAACTGAAGTAAGGCTTACTGGTCTATAATTACCAGGGTTGTCTCTACTCCCCTGCTTGAACAGTGGAACCACATTTGCTAACCTCCAGTCTTCTGGCACTATTCCTGTAGACAATGATGATTTAAAGATCAACGCCAAAGGCTCGGCAACCTCCTTCCTGGCTTCCCAGAGGATCCCAGGCTAAATCCCGTCCGGCCCAGTGGACTTATCTATTTTCACACTCAGCAGGATTTCTAATACCTCTTCCTTGTGAACCTCAATCCCACCCCAGTCTCGTCGCCTGTATCCCAGTATTCTCCTCGACAACATTGTCGTTTTCTATAGTGAATACTGTCGAAAAATATTCATTTAGTGCTTCTCTATCTCCTCCGACTCCTCACACAACTTCCCATTAATATCCTTGATTGCCCCTAATCTTACTCTTGTCATTCTTTTACTCCTTAAATACCTATAGAAAGCCTTATAGTTTACCCTGATCCTATCGGCCAACAACTTCTCATGTCTCCTCCTGGCTCTTCTGAGCTCTCTCTTTAGGTCTTTCCTGGCTACCTTGTAACCCTCAAGTGCCCTAACTGAGCCTTCACATCTCATCCTAACATAAGCCTCCCTCTTCCTCTTGACCAGAGATTACACTTCCTTCATAAACCACGGCTCCTGCGCTCTACAGCTTCCTCCCTGCCTGACAGGTACATATTTATCTAAGACACTCAGGAGCGTTTCTTTGAATAAGCTCCACATTTCTAATGTGCCTATTCCCTGCAGGTTCCTTCCCCATCCTTTCCTTCCTAAATCTTGCCTAATCGCTTCGTAACTGCCGTTCCCTCAGCTGGAAATTTCGTGGAAGCTTGTGTGTGTGTGTATTTCCGTGTTTAACTGTTTGATGACAGGAGACAGGGTGGTCAAGGAGATCTGAGTGAGTGAGTGTGTATTTCCGTGTATATGTGCTTACTGGCACGAGACAGTTTGGTGTGTGTGTGTTTTTGTGTATATCTGTCCAATGGCAGGAGGCAGGTTGTTCATGGAGTTTTGCACGCGCGTGTGTGTGTGTGTGTGTGAGTTTCTGCATATATCTTTTTCATGGCGGGAGACAGGGTGGTGGTTGAGGGATGTGTGTGTGTTTGTGTGTATATCTGCTTCAAGGCAGGAGACAGCGTGGTGGTGGAGGGTTGTGCATTGGGTTCGGTGTCTACCTGTTTAATGTCAGGAGGCAGGGTGGTCATATTGGGTTGGGTGCGTGTGTGTTAATGTGTATTTCTATTTCAGGGCTAGAGACAGGATGGTGGTGGAGTGTGCTATGCGTGTGTTTCTGTGTATAACTGTTTCATGGCAGGTGGCATGTTGGTGTGGAGGATTGTGTGTGTGCTTCTGCGTATGTATGCTAAATGGCAGGAGACATGATGGCGTGTGTGTGTTTCTCTGTATACCTGTTCAATGGCAGGAGACAGGATGGTCATGGAGGGTTGTGTGTGTTTCTGCGTATCTCTATTCAATGGCAGGAGACACAATGGTGTTGGTGGGTAGAGTGTCTGTGTTTCTGTGTCTGTGTGCTTAGTGGCAGGTGACAGGGTGGTGGTAGAGGGTTGTGTATGTTTCAGTGTATATCTGTTTAAGGTCAGTAGACAGGGTGTTCGTAGAAGGTTGTATGTGTGTTTCTGTGTATATCTGTTTAATGGCAGGTGACAGGGTGGTGGTCGAGGTTGGTGTGTGTGTGTTTCTGTGTATATATGTTTAATTGCAGGAGACAGGCTGGTGGTGGAGGGTGGTATGTGTTTGTTTCTGAGTATATCTGTTTCATGGCACGAGACGTGGTGGTGCTTGAGGGTTGTGCGTGCGGTTCTGTGTATATCTGCGTAATGGCAGGCAACGAGATGTTGGTCTGGGGTTTTGTGTGTGTTTGTGTTTGTGTGTTTCTGTGTTTATCTGTTTAATGGCAGAAAATAATGTGGTGGTTAACAGTTGTGTGTTTGTGCATTTCTACGTATATCTGTTTAATCGCAGGGGACAGGGTTGTGGTGGAGGGTTGTGTGTGTGTGTTTCTGTGCAAATCTGTTTAATGGCAGGAGACAGGGCGCTGGTGTCGACATGAGTTCGTGTTTCTATTTATATCTGTTTAATCACCAGAGAGAGTGTGATGGTGGAGGTGTGTGTGTGTGTGTGTGTGTGTGTGTGTGTGTGTGTGTGTGTGTGTGTGTGTGTGTGTGTGTGT
>NC_057717.1:16462569-16468188 GCF_004010195.1 Chiloscyllium plagiosum
CACTGACGAGCAGGAAAATGTACACGGGGAGGGCGAGTGGGGAAGTGAGGCAGTTGCAGCTCTGGTGAAATTCCTTCTTTGTGATTCACTCAGCAACCAGAGATGTGAAGGTGACTCAGGCGTGAAAGCTCTTCACATCGAGAACAAAAAGCACTCAAGGGCAGGTAGCACCTCTTCCGGAGTGGGGGTGGGGTGAGGTAATTACCTTTTGACTTCTGTTACTATGTTCAGAAACTTCCTTTTACATTGAGGTGAACAGAAACTGCATTTCTAAAAAGCACCATGGAATTGAGCAAAATTGATTGAGTCACTTCTCCTCGAATCCCACATCGGTTTCCAACTCAGTTGGTATCCATATGGCTCATGTCCAGGAGTGAACATCTCTGCAGCAAATTGCACTGTTAAGGCAAAATGCAAGGAAAGTGTCATCTCGAACTGGCTCCGAGGTCAGAGCATCCTCACAATGTGATCTGTAGTTCTCGGATTGTAATGCTACCGCAGGCTTTAGGGTGGAGAACATTCTTTGGGACTCTTATTCTGAAAAAAAAACAGACACAGTGACTGAAACTATGCTGCACGGTATGATGTGGAACACGGCCTGCTCAGCTTTGTGCATTTTCCCTGTCGTCCAGTGTGTTTCGTGTTCCGTGTAAACGTGAAAGGTGTCCTGTTTCGAGCAATGGGTGAAATCATTTAGCAAAGCAAGAATCGAAATCGCAGTAATGTCAAGCAGCTCATGGTTATTTGACCAAATCATAACCGAATATATATTCTCACAGATATATTTGTAGCTGAAAAGAGTCTGAGAAGATAGACTCAGCTTACCATTGAGTTTTGTCTGGATTGATGGGCTATCATTATCTGCTGTGAAATTGATATTGTAGATGGGCACATCCCAGCAGCTGTGCGAGTCGGAGAGGGATCATGGAACACTTTCGATGTTACTTTGCATCTGTTGTTGTGTAGGAACACAATTGGAAATGCAAGGAAATGCGGGCCACGGCCGGCTGGTAGTGTGGCCGAGCGGTCTAAGGTCTGGATCCAAGTTCCTGGCTCGACGGGGGGTGGGTTCAAATCCCTCCGCTGCCATTTCTGCTGATCAGCTCCACAGCTGCGGCTTGTGAAAGTGCTGCTTCGGTCCCCACTGTATTGATGTTGAATACTAAGGAAAATGGCGTTTGCTTCTCGGGGAATTAACTGTGCTGTGAGATAGTACCAAATATTTCAAAGTGTCTCTGCTGTCATGATCGTGTTCGCCTCCCGCGTGGAAAATCGCAAACAGCTCTGCTGTTCCAGGCGAGTTGAGCTTTTCCTGGAACGAATGGAACCTGTTATTTCATCGCTGTTGTGAAACAAAGTCCTGCGGTGACTCGACTCGTCGTTATTTGGTTTTCTGCCCAATGGGAAAATCGTTCCAATGAATTTCGATGTGATATGTTATTGAATTTCTCCCATTCCTTCATTTCCGTCCTGGAGACATCGGAAGGGAAAGGTAATCTAATCGAGACTGTGATTGGTGAAATTCACTTTTTATGGCCCATTTTTATTATGTTCTTTCTTTCTCTCTTTTCAGTATTGTCTGGGAAGTGGTGGTGCACTAAGGCTCCAGTATTGTTGAAAGAGTAGTTTGAAATTGCCCTGTTGTTAGTGGTGAGATTACTTTATGGCTCATGCCCTCTGACTGTCTCACATTTAGCATTCATGCTTCGCTGTGTCTGAAAAAGCATTAGGTTTGCCAGTTTTGTTTGTGTTCCGTGTTAAGTGCTTTTGCGATTCGCTCAATGGTTTTCGAGTTAACAGGGTTTCTGAGGTAATTTCCAGCAGCAAAAATCCTCAACTGAGGATCTGGAAAAATTTCACGGAATATGGTCAGTCGGAGCAAAAGTCAGAAAGTCGTTCGTTTCTGCAGTGCTTCACAATACTACCTTTCCCGTGAGCAGTCGAACAGACTAAATGATTGGGCCACAGACTGCGACGGCAAGCTCCGCTAAAAAGTAATCCTTTACAGCCGGTGTAAGCAACACAACGTTATTGGGGTACACCGCGTGGAAACAGATACTTCGGTGTATCTCGTCCATGCTCACCACATAGCCAAAATTAAATAAGTCCCGTTCCCCAGCATTTGGCCCCAATCCCTCTGAACCCATCCTCTCCAGGAACTCATCCGATTACCTTTGCAATTTTCTGAGCCTCCTCCATTTCCTCTGGAAACTCATTCCAAACACGCATAACCTTCTGTGTGGGAAATGTGCCTCAGGTCCTTTGTCAATTTCAGCCCACTCACCTTAAACCTTTGCTCTCGAGTTTTCAACTCACCCACGCTTGGGTAAAACACGTAAATACTCAGTTTACCATCCTTCCATAAGATCATGTCGCAGCCGTTACGCTGCAGGGAAAGTCGTCCCAGCCTATTCCACCTCGCCCGACGGTCCAATCATTGACGACATCCTTGTCCATATTTTGTCATCAATTTAACGTGTCTTTTTGTTTCGTTTTCAAGATGTCAATTACGCTGGACAACAACGAGCTATAGGAGACAGAAAGGTGAAACGTAGAACGGATTCAACTTTCAGTGCTGGATGCCACTGAGCCACAGCACGGTGTAGTGTTGTGTGTGTGTTTCTGTATATCCTTTGTGTGTGTGTGTGTTTCTGTGTATAATTGATTTATGGCAGCAAACGGGGTGGTGGGGGAGGGTTCTCTCTGTGTGTGTTTCTGGGTATACCTGTTTAATTGCAGGAGGCAGGTTGGTGGTGGAGGGTGGTATGTGTTTGTTTCTGATTATATCTNCTCCATCACGAGTGTAAAAATCACCGAATTATGGTCACTATCCCCAAAGTGCTCACCTACCTCTAATTATATCTGTTTCATGGCAGGAGACATGTTGGCAGTTGATGGTTGTGCGTGTGTATCTGTGTATATCTGCTTAATGGCAGAAAATAATGTGGTGGTGCACGGTTGTGTGTGTATTTCTATGTATATCTGTCTGATGGCAGGAGACAGGGTTGTGGTGGAGTGTGGTGTGTGTGTGTTTCTGCGTATATCTGTTTAATGATAGGCGAGGGGGTGGTCTTGGTGGTGTGTGTGTGTGTTTGTGTATATCTGTTTAATGACAGGAGACATTGTGGTGTTGGAGGAATGGGTGTGCGTGTTTCTGTGTATATATGTATAATGATGGGAGATTGGGTGGTGGCGGTGGAGGGTTGTCTGTATGTTTCTGTAAATATCTGTTTAATTGCTTAATGACAGGAAACAAATTGCTGTTCAAGGGTTGTGTGTGCGCGTGCGTGTGTGTCTGTGTGTTTGTGTGTGTTTCTGTGTATGTCTGTTCAATGGCAGGAGACAGGGTGTTGGTATCGAGATGCGTGTGTGTTTCTGTTTATATCTGTTTAATCACCGGAGAGTGTGTGATTGGGGAGGATTGTGTGTGTGTTTGTGTATGTTTATGTGCATGTCTGATTAATGTCAGCAAACAGGATGGCGGTGGAGGGTTCTGTATGTGTGTGTGCTTCTGTGTATATCTGTTTTACGGTAGGAGACAGGGTGATGGTCGAGGGTTGTGTGTGTGTATTTCTGTGTATATCTGCTCAATGGCACGAGAACAATGTGGTGGAGGAGGGTTGTGTGTGTGTGTGAGTGTTTCTGTGCATATCTGTTTGATGCCAGGAGACAGAGTGTTGGTGTAGGGTTGTCTGTGCGTTTTTTTGTGCCAGTCTGTTTAATGGTCGTTGATAAGGTGGTGGTGCAGGGTTGTGTGCGTTTTTCTGTATATATCTGCTTAACGACAGGAGACAGACTGGTGTTCGTGGAGGGTTGTGTGTATGTGTGTTTCTGTGTATATCTGTTTAATGGCAGGAGACAGGGTGGTGCTGAAGATATGCATGTATGTTTCTGCGTATATCTGTTTAATGGCAGGAGGCAGGGTGGTGCTGAAGATATGCGTGTATATTTCTGTGTATATCTGTTTATTTGGAGGAGATAGGGTGTTGGAGGAGGATGGTGTGTGTGTGTTTTGTGTATATATGTTTAATTCCAGGAGACAGGTGGTGGTGGAGTGATTTGTATATGTGTTACTGTACAATCTGTTTATGGGTAGGAGATGGGATGTCATGGAGGTTTGTGTGTGTGTATGTGTTTCTGTGTATATCTGTTTAAGGACTGGTGACAGGGTGGTGGTGGAGGGTTGTGTGTGTATTTCTGTATATCTCTGTTTAATGGCAGGAGAACAAGGTGGTGTTGGAGGATTGTGTCTGTGTGTTTCTGTGTATATTTATTTAAGGCAGGAGACAGGGTGGTGATGGAGGATTATGTGCATGTTTCTGTGTATATCTGTATAATGGCAGGAGACAGGGTTATCGTGGAGGATTGTGTGTGTGTGTGTTTCTGTGCATATATGATTAATGGCAGGAAACAGGGTAGTGATGGAGGATTGTGTGTGTATTTCTGTGTGCACCTGTTTAATAGCAGGAGACAGGGTGTTCGTGGAGTGTTGTGTGCGTGTGTTTCTGTATACATCTATTTAAGAGCCGCAGACAGGGTTGTGGTGGAGGTTAGTGTGCGTGCGTGTTTCCGTGTTTAACTGTTTAATGACAGGAGACAGTGGTGGAGGAGGGATGTGTGTGTGTTTCTGTGTTTAACTGCTTAATGACAGGAGACAGGTTGGTGCTGGAAATATGTGTGCATGGTTCTGTATGTATCGGTTTAATTGCAGGACACGGTGGTGGAGGAGGCTGGTGTGTGTGTGTGTGTTTCTGCGTAAATCTATTAAATGGCAAGACACAGTGTGGTAGTGGAGGGTAGAATGTCTGTGTTTCTGTGTCTATGTGCTTACTTGCAGGAGACAAGATGGTGGTGGAGGGTTGTGCATGTATGGGTGTTTCTTTGTATATCTGTTTAATGGCAGGAGACAGGGTGGTGGCCGAGAGTTGCGTGTGTTTGTTTCTGTGTATATCTGTTTAATGGCAGGAGACAGGGAGTTGGTCGAGGGTTGTGTATGTGCATTTCTGTGAATATCCGCTCAATGGCAGGAGACAGGGTGGTCGTGGAGGGTTGTGCATGGGTGTGTTTCTGTGTATATCTATTTAATTGCTGAGGACAGGGTGGTGGTGGAGAGATGTGTGCGTGTTTCAGTGCATATCTGTTTAATGACAGCAGACAAGGTGGTGGTAGGGCGATGTATGGGTCTGTGTTTCTGTGTATATCCGTTTAATGGCAGGAGACAGGGTGGTCGTGTGCGTGTTTCTGTGTATATCTGTATTGATAACCGTATTTACTGCCCACTACACCATTAATCTGATCATCAACAAACTTTCGCACAATCATTCCTCTATTTTCAACCAAATCGTTTATATAGATGATGCCCATCAGTGGACCCAGCCCTGATTCTTTCTTCAATAATGGAATAAAACCATATTCTTGTCATAGAGCCACACAGCATGCAAACTGACCCTTCGGTTGATACCCACCATAATCTAAAACTAAACTCTTTCCAGCTGTCTGAAAATGGCCCATATCACTCTAACCTTCCCTATTCACCTGTTTATCCAAATATCTTTTAAATGTTGTAATTGCACCAACATCATCCCCTTTCTCAGGAATTTCATTCCACACTCAAACCAC
>NC_057717.1:16468194-16483863 GCF_004010195.1 Chiloscyllium plagiosum
AGATGATGCACATCCGTGGACCCAGCCCTGATCCTTTCTTCAATAATGGAATAAAACCATATTCTTGTCATAGAGCCACACAGCATGCAAACTGACCCTTCGGTTGATACCCACCATAATCTAAAACTAAACTCTTCCCAGCTGTCTGAAGATGGCCCATATCACTCTAACCCTTCCCTATTCACCTGTTTATCCAAATATCTTTTAAATGTTGTAATTGCACCAACATCAACCCCTTTCTCAGGAATTTCATTCCACACTCAAACCACACTCTGTGTAACAAATTGCCCCATATCTTTTTTTGAACATCTCTCTCCTCTAACCTTAAAAATGTGGCCCCTCCTCTTGAGACTCCCCCATCCTGGGGAAAAGGCAACTACCATTAAATCGATCTGTACCTCATTTTTTTCATAAACCTTTATAACATCATGTCTCAATCTCTCGGCTCCAGTGAAAAAAGACTCAGCCTGTCCACCCCTCTTTCAGAACTCAAGCCTTCCTTATCCAGCAACGTCCTGGTAAATCTCTTCTGAAAGCCCTGCAGCTTAATAATATTCCCCCTATAACTGGGCAACCAGAACTGGACAAAGTGTTGCAGAACAGGCCTCATAAATGTCTGCACAATCTCAACATGACGTCCCAAATCCTTCAACTTAATGGACTGAGCAATAGTCAGGCATGCAAATAACTGCCTTATCCATCCTGTGATGCAAACTTCAAGAATTATGTACCTGCACTGGAGGTCCCTCTGCTCTAAAACCCGAACCGAAGCCCTAACATTAATTGGAAAAGCTCTATCCTTGTTTGTTTTACAAAATACATTATCTCATATTTATTCAGATTGAATTCCATCTCCAGTTTTTCAGCCCATTCACTCACTTTATCAAGATCTCTTTGTCATCTCAGAAAACCTCCTTCACCGTCCATGATGCCACCCTCCAGCCTTTTCAGCACATCACACATGGCTGTCAGTAGTACACATACCTTTGCTAGGGGGTCCACAATTTCTTCCCTCGCATCCCACAATGTCCTGTGATACACTTAATCAGGTCCTGAGGCTTTCCATACCTTTGTGTTTTAAAACCTCCAGCACCTCCTCCTCTATAACATGCACTCTTTTCAAGTCATAGAGATGGGCAGCATGGAAACAGACCCTTGTGTCCCCAACTCGTCCAGGCTGACCGGAAGATCTAAATAAATCCATTCCCTTTTCCAGCATTTGGCCCATATATGTCTACACCCTTACTATTCATATGCCCATCCAGATACCTTGTCAATATTGTAATTGTAACAGTCTCCATTACTTTCTCTCTCAGATCATTCCATACATACATCGCCATGTGTCTGAAGAAACTGTCCCTTCAGTCCCTCTGTAAACCATTCACCTCTAACCTTAAACCTATGTCCCCTAGTTTTGGACTCCCCAACACAATCCATGCCCCTCATGTTTATATATACCTCTATAAGGTCAACCCTCAGTCTCCGATGCTCCAGGGAAAATAACCTCAGCTTCTTCAGCAACAACCCGGGCAACATCTTGTAAATCTTTTCTGAGCCCTTTCAAGTTTCACAGAATCCTTCTTATAGCAGAGAGACTGGAATTGCAGAGTACTTCAATTGTGGACTAACGTATTACTCAAGCCTTCCTTATCCAGCAACGTCCTGGTAAATCTCTTCTGAATGCCCTGCAGCTTAATAATATTCCCCCTATAACTGGGCAACCAGAACTGGACAAAGTGTTGCAGAACAGGCCTCAAAAATGTCTGCACAATCTCAACATGACGTCCCAAATCCTTCACTTAATGGACTGAGCAATAGTCAGGCATGCAAATAACTGCCTTATCCATCCTGTGATGCAAACTTCAAGAATTATGTACCTGCACTGGAGGTCCCTCTGCTCTAAAACACGAACCGAAGCCCTAACATTAATTGTATAAGCTCTATCCTTGTTTGTTTTACAAAATGCATTATCTCATATTTATTCAGATTGAATTCCATCTCCAGTTTTTCAGCCCATTCACTCACTTTATCAAGATCTCTTTGTCATCTCAGAAAACCTCCTTCACCGTCCATGATGCCACCCTCCAGCCTTTTCAGCACATCACACATGGCTGTCAGTAGTACACATACCTTTGCTAGGGGCTCCACAATTTCTTCTCTCGCATCCCACAATGTCCTGTGATACACTTAATCAGGTCCTGAGGCTTTCCATACCTTTATGTTTTAAAACCTCCAGCACCTCCTCCTCTATAACATGCACTCTTTTCAAGTCATAGAGATGGGCAGCATGGAAACAGATCCTTGTGTCCCCAACTCGTCCAGGCTGACCGGAAGATCTAAATAAATCCATTCCCTTTTACAGCATTTGGCCCATATATGTCTACACCCTTAATATTCATATGCCCATCCAGATACCTTATCAATATTGTAATTGTAACAGTCTCCATTACTTTCTCTCTCAGCTCATTCCATATATACATCGCCATTGTCTGAAGAAACTGTCCCTTCAGTCCCTCTGTAAACCATTCACCTCTAACCTTAAACCTATGTCCCCTAGTTTTGGATCCCCAACACAATCCATGCCCCTCATGTTTATATATACTCTATAAGGTCAACCCTCAGTCTCCGATGCTCCACGGAAAATAACCTCAGCTTCTTCAGCAACAACCCGGGCAACATCTTGTAAATCTTTTCTGAGCCCTTTCAAGTTTCACAGAATCCTTCTTATAGCAGAGAGACTGGAATTGCAGAGTACTTCAATTGTGGACTAACGTATTATTCTTGTTCCCTGAGTTCCCCAGTCTTTGTCCACAGTAAGTTCTGGAGTGAAAAAGATGTTTAGGATCTTAGCAAATGTCCTTCAGTTCCACACATCGATGGCCTCATTGATCTTTAATGGACGCTATTTTGTCCCGAGTTACTTGTGCACTCTTAATATATTTATACAATCACCTTTGGGTTCCCCTTAGTCTTCTCCGTTGATGCTATTTCATGTAGCCTTTCTCCTTTCCTGTTTTCTCCTCAAAGTGTATTCCTACAATCCCTGTATATCCTCAGGGATTCCCCTACCATAACAGCCCTATTATTATGGTTGATATTTAAGGTCTCCAGACATATTTGTTCCTCAGTCTGCCACTGATTATTAGGGTTCAGCAGTCTGATCGTATCAAAGTGATTACCCATTCTTATTTCTCATTTCCACTAACATAGCTTTATTGGGTGATCCCACAGGACTACCCTCTGGGATGATTCACACCATCAAAACCCACCACCACACGTCCTCTCTTGCCTCCCCTTCGATGCTTCCTGTAGCATCTGTACCTTGAAACAATGAGCTGCCAGTCCTGCCCCTCCTTCAGCTGTGTTTCTGTAATAGCTATAATATCCCAGTCCCATGTTCTAAACCGTGACCTGAGTTCATCTTCATTAGCTGCCAGGCGCCTTACAATGAAATAAATACAGTTTAATTATCAGTTTTCCTCCATTCCCTGCTATGTTCTTGCCTGCCTTGTCTGCTGAAATTGCTAACTTTAACTCGTGTACCAGCCTCAATCTTCTTTCTGGCCTTACGACTGTTTAAAGTCCAACACCCTGCCAGACTAGGTTACATCCTTTCAAGCAGCTCTAGCAATTCACCCCACCAGGATATGGGTCCCTCTCCCGCTCCCAGTTGAGGTGTCTTTCCCACCCTGTCTCCCTGTGCTGACACCTTCAGGGGTCTATGGACTTGTCCACCAAGATCCCTGTATTCCTCAGTACTCCGCAAGGACCTACCGTTCATTATGTCTGTCCTTCGCTTATCGTACCTCCCACAGAGTATTACCTCACTTCAATCAGAACTAAACTCTGCTCAGATTATCATCTGATCGACATCAGACTGCAGACGGAGACCATCCTCCTTACTGTGAACAATACCCTCACCTTTCATTTCATCTGGAAATCTACTAATGATGCCTTCTGCTTTCAAGTCTGAGTTATTAATGTTCAATGGTTCCTGCACAGTTCCCTGTGGTACACCCTCTGGTGAAAGTATTCTATCGACCAATTTTGCATCCAATTTGCCAACTTGCCTTGGAACCCAATCCTTTTGGACCAGCCTTCCATGTTGGATCTTGTTTAAGGACTTATTCGAGATTTGCATCCAATTTGCCAACTTGCCTTGGAACCCAATCGTTTTGGACCAGCCTTCCATGTTGGATCTTGTTTAAGGACTTATTCGAGTCCATGTAAACCACATCATTTGCACTGCCCTCATCAATACACTTAAGCACCATTTCAAAAAAACTGAACTGATTTCCTCAGACAGTATCTTCCTCTGTCAAATCCGTGATGACTAAACCGAGTTGATCCTTACTTTTGCAAGTGTCGATTCATCCTCACAATTGTTTCCTATAATTTCCCTCCCCCTGCTGTCAGACTATCTACTCTGTAATTAACTGGCCTACCCCTGCTGCCCTTCTTGAACAAAGGAACCACATTCGCTATCCTCCAGTCATTCAGCACTTCACCTGTGTCCAGCAAAGTATTATATTTATCCACCAGAGCCCCAACAATCTCTGGATAATTAGCATGGGGTCAAAGAATGCTGGTCCATGAATGAATAAATAAAAATACGTATGTCCCTCCTTACCTCTGCAAGCCCCTCCAGCTGCAGCAGTTCCGTACAAGTTTTGTAACACTGTTCAGACACTGACCACTCTCTGTAACACTGTCACTACCTCCAGCACCTTCACCTCTCTATGTTTGTATCGTGTCAATAAACCTTGACAACGATTCCCCTTCCCATTGCCCTACTCCTGCGAGTAGACCCATTGCAGTCCCTTTAAAACTTACTCTAAAACTCCCTCTCGCTTCAGGATTTTAAGTACTTTGTGGTGATCTTCTCAGCCTCATAATCTAATATGATCCATTTTGACCTGAATGAGGGACCGGTGGGGATTTCTTGCTGAGTTTTTATCTGTTTCAGTGGAATGTCCTTTTGTTGAGTATTTCACACTGTTCCTTCAAATGTTTTCCACTGTTCATTGACAGACACATATTTCAGTCTGTTTAGCCTGTTTATCTTGGTCTGTTCTCCTCTCAAGCTCATGTAATTGGCTATTTTTGTTTCGACTTGTAGCTTGTCCTTCTGTGTTTCACTTTAAAACTTTATATTTCTTTAAACTGCACTTTCTCACAATTTCCCTGAGGATCTCTCCAGGTGACATTACTCATTCACTAAGTTTTATCACACAACAGTCTCTCTGAGACAGTTACGTCCCTCGCCAGTTGCACAATGTGTTATTCTAAGAAACACTGGAAAAAAATTCTCTGAACTCCTCTTCCAATATCACTGTTGTCAGTGTGATTGTCCCAGACTTTGCGAATATTGATGTTTCACTAAATGTTCCCCATGCCTGTATTAAAAATTCCAATAAATTCCTATTTATTGCAGTGACGAGCCATGAAATGCTGTTCGGTGCATAAAACTGTTCGGCTGCTTGTGTCCTTGGCAAGTAGTAGCCAGAATTTACATTCAGACTGACTCTACTTCATGATCTGATGCCAAATGCTTTCTTGTAATGCCTTTCTTACCCATTATAGTTACCGTCGCCCATTTTGCGTGAATTTGCACAAGTTTGTGAACCATTGAATATCCACCTTTTGTTCGCCCTGTAACCACATCTCTCTGGTATATAAATCCCTTTTATCTCTGTATCACAAATCCATCTACCTTGTTGCAGAGACATTGTCCATTTATAAAAAACATAATTTCCTCATTCCCACAATTTCCTGTCACAAATGGATTTGCTGATGTACAGTTTTCGTTAAACTTTGTCCCATCCTGTTCCTTTCTGTTGTCTTCGGTCAAATGCCCATGATGCTCTAATGCTTCACGTTTTCTCTTTGGATTTGGAAAGTTCCTTTCACCTGAAGCCTGTCCCTGCATCCTCTCTGTCAGTTTAAAACCCTGTCCATAAATATACCAACGTGATTGACCAGGACATTGTTCCACTGGAAATGTGCTGGGACCAATCTGAATGGATTTTTTTTAAAAATCAGGTATGGGATGTGGGTGTCTCTGGCTGACTAGCCTTTATTGCCATCCCTAGCTGCTCTTGAGCTAAGCAGCTGCCTCACCCATTTCATAGGGTAATCAAGAGGCAAACACTTTGCTGCGGGTATGTCGTGCCAAGGACACAAGCAAGCAACTGTGGGAACTGTTGTGTTTCTCTGAAGGTCAAGTGTTCTGGCTGACTAGCCTTTATTGCCCATCCCTAGCTGCTCTTGAGCTAAGCAGCTGCCTCGCCCATTTCATAGGGTAATCGAGAGGCAAACACTTTGCTGCGGGTATGTCGTGCCAAGGACACAAGCAAGCAACTGTGGGAACTGTTGTGTTTCTCTGAAGGTCAAGTGTTTGGATTTTTATCAATACTTATTTATGGATTGTTAATTCCAATTTTTAAAACATATATTCATTTAAAATTCCTCATGGTTAGAAGTTAGAAAGAAGAAGGGGGGTGGTCACTTTGTTGGGACTGTATTGTAGACTGTTGTAGACCCAACAGGTACCAGAGGAGCAGATGTGTAGAGAGATTGTAGATAACTACAAGGATAATAGAGGAGTGCAGGCTGGAGATTTTAATATTCCCTGTATTGACTGGGCCACCTAGAGTATAAAAAGACCTGGACAGAGGGCAATTTTTCAAATGTGTCCAAGGAAGGTTCCTAAATCAATATGCAGAGGGTCCCACTCTACTCAGGCAGGTGCAACACTGGACCTCCCCTCAGAAAACGAGGTCAGACGAGTGACTGAAGTGTCATTCAGAGAGCACTTTGGGTCCAGTGCCCACAAATGTCTTCGTTTTAACATTGTTATGGAAAACAATCTGCAGGTCCACAGATTGAAGAGGAAAACTGGAACAGGGCCAGGTTTGGGGCCATTCTGCAGGATCTGGCAGGCGTCAATGCTGTGAATTTAAAATTGCAGAACGCCCAGTTAGAATCCAACTCGCTTTGGAAGCGCTGGTTATCACTGTAACAGATGAAAGGCTTAAATTAAATTTGTTTGATATTATATTTCATGAAACTGCCATCCTATTGCTATAAATTCTGTACCTTAGGATTGTGCTCCACAACCACCTGATGAAGAAGCAGTGCTCTGAAAGCTTGTGCTTTCAAATAAACCGGTTGGACTGGAACCGAGTGTTGGGTGATTTTTAACTTTGTACATCCCCAGTCCGACACCGGCACCTCTATATTATGATTCTAATCGATTGGGTGAGTCTGTTTGAAGGAAAAGGAACAACTGGCAAATGGGAGGCTTTTCAAAGTGTGATCTCAAGAATCCAGGACCAGTCTGCCCCATTGGGGTAAAGGGAAAATCTGGCAGGTTTAGAGATCCTTGGCTGATGAGGGATAATAAGGCTCTGGTCTTGAAATGAAGACTGCATGCATTGAGTCTAAGCTTTCAGTATCTACATAAACTCTTCCATTCTTAAAGACACGATCAATCTATGAAGACCCCACAATCCTCTCAGTCCCTGTAACACTCCCAATCTGCAGTAGTCATTCCAATGCCTGTGACTCTTCCGATCCAGTTCCTACAAGACCCTCTATCTATGTGATATCTTCCCATTGCCAGCACCCACCCTGTCAATGCAAGCTCCTCCAGTGTCTCCATCCATCTACTCATTTCCATAATCTTCTTCAGCTCTTACATGTGTAAACATCACCCTCCCCTACAACCCTTCCCACTTTGACCAAACTGGAGGAGGTTACTAATGCTCCCTAATCTGTGAAACTGTCTCCAACCAAAATTGCCGTCTTTATTACTTGGAAAATCTGCATGATTCCACACCCTCCATGTCTAAATAACCTGCTAAGCCTTCCTGTATCTATAAACATCTTCAATCACGACTACCCTTCATATGTCTGTTTGTCGGTCTGTACAACCCACTTTATCTCTGTAATCTGCCCCATTCACCTGAAACATTCCTGTCGGTGTAAAACACCCCATCCTACCAATGTTTTTATCCTTGTAAACTGATCTATCCCTCCCAACCTCCCCAGCTCCATGAAACCCCTGTCGGCCCTACAGCTCTCCACATTTCTGTAACCTCCTATGGCTCAATGCTCCTCTCTCCCTGTGAAACCACAACCAGTCCCCACAACCCTCTGTCTCTGTTACATCATACAACCTTAGCAACGTCTCCTATTTGTGTCTCTTCATTCAGACCCCATCCTCTCCAGCTTCCCGAAACTTCTTCCTGCCATCATAACCCTCGCTATTTAGAACATAGAATAGGACAGCCCAGTACAAGCCCTTCAGCCCTTGATATTGTGCTGAGCTTTTATCCTATTCTGAAGACTAAACTAACCTACATACCCTACATTTTGCTAAACTCGCTGTGCCTATGCAAGAGTTGCTTAGATGTCTGTAATGTGTCTGAATCTACTATCACGGCTGGCAGTCCATTCCACGCACCCACCACACTCTGTGTAAATAACGTACCTATGATATCCAAGCTAAATCTTCTGCCAATTACCTTAAAAATATGTCCCCTTATGATAGCCATTTTGCCATGGGAAGTTGTCTCTGGTTATCCACGCGATCGATGCTTCTCATTACCGTGTACACCTCTATCATGTCGCCATTCTTCCTTGTTCACTCTGATCTGAAAAGCCCGAGCTTCCACAACCTACCTTCAATGGGCATGCCCTCCAGTCCAGGAAACATCTTGCTAAGTATCCTCTGCCCTGTCTTTAAAGCTTCCACATCCTTGCTATAATGGGGTGAACAGAACTGTTCACAGTATTCCAAGTGTGGTGTAACTGGGGCTCTATAGAGCTGCAGCAAAACCCTGGATCTCTTAAACTCAAACCCCTCTAATGAAAGCCAACACACCATACGCCTTCTTAACACCCTCTCAACTTGAGTAGTAACTTCAGGGACACAATGTTCGTGCACACTTCTAAGTATCCTGCCTTTAACCATGTAAAGTTTTTTTTTCTGCAGAATCCTCCAATCTGAAACCATCCCTATCTTTGTAACTTCCTCCAGTCCCTACAACACTCATAAACTCTGAAACCTCCTCAAGTCCCTATATTCCTAATGCCTGCAAAATCCTCCAGTTCCGATAGCCCTCCCTAACTCTGTAAATGCCTCCGGCCTCCAGTGCCTTTCTGGGGAACATTGCAGAGGAAGGAAGAGTTGTGAAGTCCGGGTCATGTTACAGAGGTAGGAAGGGCTGCAGAACCTGGACGATGGTACAAACATGGGAAGGGACGTGGGTCCTGTAGGAGTGTAGAGGGAGCGGGATTCATAGAGCCTGCAGGATGGAACCAAGAATGGATTACGGAAACTGAAGGATGTTATGATTTGAACCACAGATCATTTTTGATTGGACCATTCAGCCCCTCTTTGAGTCAAAGAGATGTACAGCATGGAAACAGACCCTTCGGTCCAACCCGTCCATGCCGACCAGATATATGATCACCCAATCTAGTCCCACCTCCCAGCATCTGGCCCATATTCTTGCAAACCCTTCCCATTCATATGCCCATCCAAATGCCTTTGTATCAGCCTCCACCACTTACTCTGGCAGCTCATTCCATACACGTAGCAACCTCTGCGGGAAAAAGAATGCTCCTTAAGTCTTTTTTATATCCTTCCCCTCTAACCATAAACCGATGGCCTCCAGTTCTGGACTGCCAAACCGAAAGGTAAAGATTTTGTCTCTTTACCCTCTCCATGCCCCTCATGATTTTATAAACCTCTATAAGATCACCCCTCATAATTTTGTAAACCTCTATAAGGTCACCCCTCAGCCTCGATGCTCCGGGCAAAACAGCCCCAGCCTGTTCAACCTCTCTCTATAGCTCAACCCCTCCAATCCTGGCAACATCATTGTAAATCTTTTCTGAACCCTTTCAAGTTTCACAACATCCTTCCGATAGGAAGGTCACCAGAATTGCACATAATATTCCAAAAGTGACCTAACCAATGTCCTGTAAGCCACAAAATGACCTCCCAACTCCTGTACTCAATACTCTGACCAATAAAAGAAAGCATACCAAATGCCTTCTTCACTATCCTACCTATCTGCGACTCTGCTTTCAAGGAGCTATGAACCTGCACTCCAATTTCCCTATGTTCAGCAACACTCTGTCAGGCCTTACCATTAAGTTATAAGTACAGCAAAGATTTGCTTTTGCAAAATGCAGCACCTCGCATTTATCTGAATTAATATCCACCTGCCATTTCTCAGCCTATTGGCCCATCTGATCCCATTGTAGTCGGATGCAACCTCTTTCACTGACCACGACACCTCCAATTTTGTTGTCAACTGAACACTTACAAACTATACCTCTTATGCTAACATCCAACTCATTTATGTAAACAATGCAACGTATTGGACCCAGCACCAATCCTTGTGGCACACCACTGGTCACAGACCTCCAGTTTGAAAACCAAATCTCCACTACCAGCCTCTGTCTTCTACCTTTGAGCCAGTTCTGTACCAATTGGCTAGTTCTCCCTGTATTCCGTGAGATCTAACCTTGCTAACCAGTCTCCCATGGGGAACCTTGTTGAACGCCTGACTGAAGTCCATATAGATCACATCTACTGCTCTGCTCTCATCAATCTTCTTTGTTACTTCTTCAAATAACTCAATCAAGTTTGAGAGACATGATTTCTCACTCACAAAGCAATGTTGACTATCCCTAATCAGTCCTTGCCTTTCCAAATACATGTACATCCTGTCCCTTACGATTCCCTCCAACAACTTGCCCACTGATGTCAGGCTCAACAGTCTATAGTTTCCTGGATTTTCTTTACTGCCTTCCTTAAATAGTAGCAACACGATAGCCAACCTCCAGTCTCCTGGTTCTGATGTCCTGTTTTTAGAGATCTTTACCGGAATGGGTGAGCACAGCTTCAAATTGCCAGGCTGTGAGATGTGAATTCCGTTGTGAATCTATTTGCCCATTCTGTCTGTTTGCCTGATACTGACCTGGTGGTGCTCTGGTAGAAAGCACCCTCCGTAACATTCAGATCTATGTTACTGACCAGAGCTCACCTCATCAAAGCCTTCATTTGGAATGTTGTTTATTTAACATTTTTAAATGGCAATCTTGTGAGATGCAGGAATTGAGGAGTTGTCATTTTTGAAAGAATGAAACTTTTGTCATTAACCCTGACCCATGCAATGGGGATTCATGGATTCTGCTGTTCTCTGCAGACTGTCACTCAGAGGATTGTATCACCAGGGAATCTGAGTGCAGATGGTCTTTGCCCGGTAGAATGTGAATTTACCAGTTTATGTCGGCTAGGACACAATGTTTCTGGAAATGTACAACTGTGTAAATACTTCACCGACTGGTTCAGGGGTGAGTGCACTGGGCTCTGAGCACCAGGAACTGGGAAACCTCATGCTGTTTGTATGTGGGGCTTGGCACCAGACTGGGAGAGAGCAGCTCCCTGAGTAAATGACAGGTACGGAACTTGGGATCCTCCTGCTGTGTTTGACCTTGTGCCATATCGTTATCTCCCTCTCATGAGTGACCGTGACATGTTCTCCAGTCC
Source organism: Chiloscyllium plagiosum (assembly GCF_004010195.1). Classification (NCBI taxonomy): domain Eukaryota; kingdom Metazoa; phylum Chordata; class Chondrichthyes; order Orectolobiformes; family Hemiscylliidae; genus Chiloscyllium; species Chiloscyllium plagiosum. The sequence goes on from NC_057717.1 coordinate 16,479,764, forward strand.
TGACAATGTCCACTCCCTGTGAACCGTTCTTGCTGTTGAACATCTCCCTTCTCTCTCACTCCCTCCAGCCCTTTCAACCTGGCCTTCGTCTCGTATCTCCTGCAGTCCCAAACAACCTTCCTCTTTGTTATCGCTTTGCTTTCCTTTGAGCTGTGTGGGAACAAACCTGAAGTAGGTTTGGGCCATTGGGAGAAAAAGACAACTCCCTCTTCTCCATCTTTGTCAAATAGAGTCTCGTTGTCTCCCTCTCTCCCATAAGGAGAAGGAAGCATCCTTTCAGTATTCACCCTGTCCATTCCCCTGAGGATCTGTACATTTTAATGAGGACAGTTGTCCTCCTGATGACCTTCAGTGGCACAGCACCGAAGTGACATGTTAATGTTCTATAATTTTTGCGACCACTACCTTTTGTCCCTTCATCATTCTGAAGCCTCCCCCAGTCTGGACAGTGCTCCAAGCCAATAATTACTGAGAATGCTCCAACCTGCTATCTCCGTAAACTTCCCACATTCCTACAGTCCTCCTTTTCTGTGAGAACCCCTCCAGCTTCTACAGCCCAGCCAAATTATTACATCTCCTGCAGCCCTCACTACCTCCATATGCTCCAGTCACTACATTTCTCCATGCATTTGTAAACCCCTCCAGCCACTCCAAATCTACCTATCTTTCCAAAGTCCAACAGTTCCAAAAACCATCCCTCTACATGAAACTTCCACCAGAGACCACTGGCCACCAAATCTCTGCCTTCCCCTGCGCTTCTCTCTGTTTCTGTTCCCAGCTTCAGTCCCTATAACCCTACTTCCATGTACAACATCATCAAGTCCCTGCATTCCACCCGAACTGTGGAACCTCCAAAAGACCTTACAATTCTATCTCGGTCTCTGACTGCCTGCAGTGATTTCGGCAATTAGAATCAGAATCATAGAGATGTACAGCATGGAAACAAACCCTTTGGCCCAACTCGTCCATGCCAATCCAGTCGCACCAACCAGCACCTGACCCATCTCCCTCTAAACCCTTCGTATTCATGTACCCATCCAGATGCCTTTTAACTGTTGAAATTGTACCAGCCTCCACCACTTCCTCTGACAGCTCATTCCATACACGTACCGCCCTCTGCGTGAAAAAGTAGCCCCTTAGGTCTCTTTTATATCTTTCCCCTCTCATCCTAAACCTATGCCCTATAGTTCTGCACACCCGACCCCATGGAAAAGACTTTTTCTATTTAACCTATCCATGCCCCTAATAATTTTGTAAACCTCTATAAGGTCATCCATCAACCTCCGACGCTCAAGGGAAACCAGCCTCGCCCGATAGCTCAGATCCTCCAACCCTGGCAACATCCTTGTAAATCTTTTCTGAACCCTTTCAAGTTTCATAACATCCTTCTGATAGGGAGGAGACCAGAATTACACACGGTATTCCAAAAGTGGCCTAACCAATGTCCTGTACAGCCGCAACATGACCTCCCAACTCTTGTACTAAATACTCTGACCAATAAAGGAATGCATACCAAGTGCCTTCTTTGCTATCATATCGACCTGTGACTCTATTTTCAAGGAACTCTGTATTTCATTCGAAAAATTGGATAGACAGGTGGAGTGTCCTGAGGCCTTGTGAGTAAAGCTAGTTCAGTCTAAGCTGTTAGGCAGAGCCAGTGAGGTATTTGCAGCGCTGTCTCATGAGTGGTCAAAAGATGATGCATATATCAAACAGACTATTTTATGTGCTTATGGATTAGTACCAGAAGCGTATTGACAGTGGTTCAGAAACGTAAAGAAGGAACCAGGACAGACTTTTGTGGAATTCTGTAGAATTAAGCATAGTAATCTTTCTGCAGCTTCTCCAGTCTCCATGCCCCTCCCTATCATGTTGAGCTGCTCCAACTCCCACAAGGTTTTCTGCCTATGTACACGATCAAGTTGATACAACCCTTCTGATTTCTGTCGTGTCCTGCAGACCCGTTTTGTGAATTCTGCTGATCACTAATACTCTCCTCTCTGTGTAAATGCCCCCAGCCATTACAATCCCCATTACTTTGCAGCCCCCACCAGACCCGAAAGCCATCGCTATCTGTGAAAGCTCCTTCAGGGCTATATCCTCCAACGTGCTGAAACCCGCTCTCACCATTGCAACCCCCATTATTTCCTAACGTCGTTGAGTCTCTAAAACCATCCCTATCAGTTTAATCCATTCCACTGCATACAACACTCCCAGTCTGTGTAATCTCTTCAATTCCTTCAGTTCCTGTATACCTATGTATAGGTGTGACTGCTTTGTGGCCATTGTATCAACGTTTATATCTGCAAACGTTTCTGCTCACTGTAGCACATCCTATGCTCATAAGTGAATCTGGCCTTTCACAAACCTCTCTATGACTCTCTCGTCCAGTCTCTACAAGCTTCCCTATCCCTATCGTAACTTGCAGCATGCACACCACTCACACTCTCTGAAGTACATCATCTCTCCTTTCAAGTTTATTCAGTCCACAACTTCCTCCCTATCCCTGCAACATTCTCCACTCTATATCATCTTCCATGTGCTTGCAACATTCTCCAGTCCATACCACCCTCCCTTTCCCAGTAATATTCTCCAGTCCATACCGCCCTCCCTATCACTGCGATATTCTCAGATCCCACAACTGTTGTTAAATATACCACATCCTGGAATCATGCGAATGTTTCTACACCCTGATCAACATAGTCCATGTAACGATTCACAACCCTTCACGCATCCCTATCACTGGAATCAAATTAAAGACGCTTTATCTCTCTAACTTCCTTCAAACAATAAAATGTTTTCACCTGTGAACGTTCGCTAGCAACTGTAGCTATGCTTAACCTTGCAACATCATCCCTCTCCCAAACATCTCTCCCACTCTGTGACCTCTATCCATCCCTCAAAGACCCTCTCTGGGTGGCATGCGCCATGCATTTGCAACAAGGCAGACGGAATGACAGCATTAACTGAAGAGGACAGATGTGATCGAAATGTTGTTTTGGAGATGCGGCTGCAGAATGACCATGGCTGGGATGTGATTATTGAAGGGTCGTAGGGATTTAGGAATGATCAGTTAAAAACAAACAAACGAGGTCCCGTTTGTTGTGAAGAAAGGATTCAGTCAGTGCATCCTGAGACATCCAATTTAATCGGGGAATCAAAATTTAGAGTCATGTTGAATGGACAACTTTCAAATAACAAATGAAATCTGGAAGATCAAATCACAATCCATGGAATCAATGGTCATTGGTAAGTTGGATACAAAATTTTCTTGGTGATAGTAGGCAGAGGTATGTGCAGTGGTGAATTTCTAATTGGACGTCTGTGGCCAATGATGTTTCACAAGGATCAGTGCTGCGATATCTGTGTGTAATTTATCTCTGTGAATAAGATGAAAAGGTCAGCAGTTTGATTAGTAATTTTGCAGACGACATTTGGAAAGGCATGTAATGATTAGGGGTAGTTAGGGGAATTGTGGATAGTGAGGAGGAGTGTTAAAGGTTGCAGCAGTGTGTAGATCAGCTGGAACGCTGGGCAGAGAAATGGCAAATCGAATTTCATTGGGACAAGAGTGAAGTGATGCATTTGTGAAGTCAAATGGAAGAGAGAATTACACCAATTGACTAATTGGAAACATTGATAAACAGATGACCTTAAATGCAAATCCGTAACTCTCTGAAAATAACAACACAGCAGGATGTGGTGGTAAAGGATGAGTATGGCATGCTTCCTTTCATTGGTCACAGTATTGAGTACAAACGTTTGCATGTTATGTTGTGACTGAATGAAACTTCATTCGGCCATGTTTGGTATGTTGTGTGTAGGTCTCATCGACACTTTACAGGAAGGATGTGGAGGCTTTGGAGAGCGTGCAACAGAGGGTTACCAGAATGTTGTCTGGATAAGAATGTGTTTACTGTAAGGAGTTTAGACACAGTTGGATTGTCTTGCGAGAGTATCGGCGGCTGAGGGGTGACCTGGTACAAATATATAGCATTAGGAGAGGCATGGAGAGTGCGGATAGTTGGAATCCTTCTTCCAATGTCGAAATCTCAAATACTAGGACGCCTTGGTTTTAGGTGAGAGTGAGAAGTTTTAAG
>NC_057717.1:16484363-16502977 GCF_004010195.1 Chiloscyllium plagiosum
CACACTCACCGGCAATTAAACAGGTATAAAAAGAAACACACACACATCTCGACACCATCCCCCTGTCTCCTGCCATTAAATAGACATACACAGAAACACACACACACAACCCTTTACCACCACATGGTTTTCTGCCATTAAGCAGATATACACAGAAACACACACACGCACACACAACCCTTGACACCCAATTTCTTTCTTGTCATTAAGCAGATATACACGAAAACACACACACAACCCTCCACGACCACCCTGTCTTCTGCAATTAAAGAGGTATACACAGAAACACACACACATCCCTCCACCACGACATTGTTTTCTGCCATTAAACAGATATACACAGGAACACACACACACACGCACACACAATCCTTGACACCCAATGTGTCTCCTGTCATTGAGCAGATATACACAGAAACACTCACGCAACCCTTCACATGTCTCCTGTAATTAAACAAATATGTACAGAAATACACACACAAAACTCCAGCACCACCTTGTGTCCGGCTATTAAACAGTTATACACAGAAACACGCACTCACCATTCTCCACCACCACTCATTCAGCTGCTATTAAACAGACATTTACAGAAACATACAGCAACCCTCCACCACCACCCTGTCTCCTTAAATTAAACAGATATACACAGGAACATAAACACACACAACACTCCATCACCACCCTGTCTCCTACGATTATGCAGATATACACAGAAACGCATACACCACCTTCTACCACCACCCTGTCTCCTGCAATTAAACAGACATACACAGAAACACGCACATACTCCCTCCACCACCACCCTGTCTCATGCCATTAAACGGATATACACAGAAACACAGACCCATACATCGCCCTAACACCACCATGTCTCCTGCCATTAAACAGATATACACAGAAACATACACACAACCCTCCATCACGACCCTGTCTCCTGCCATTGAGCGGATATTCACAGAAATGCACTCACACAACCCTCGACCAACTCCCTGTGTCCTGCCATTAAACAGATATACACAGAAACAAACACACGCAACTCTCAGCCACCACCCTGTCTCCTGCCATTAAACAGATGTACAAAGAAACACTCATACATACACAATCCTCCACCACCATCCTGTTTCCTGTGGGCGGCACGGTGGTTAGCACTGCTGCCTCACAGCGCCAGAGACCCGGGTTCAATTCCCTGGAGTTTGCACATTCTCCCCGTGTCTGCGTGGGTTTCCTCCGGGTGCTCCCGTTTCCTCCCACATTGCAGGTTAGGTGAATTGGCCATGCTAAATTGCCCCTAGTGTTAGGTAAGGGGTAAATGTAGGGGTGTGGGTGTGTTGCGTTTCGGCGGGTTGGCGTGGACTTGTTGGCCCGAAGGGCCTGTTTCCACACTGTAACATAATCTAAGTACAGAAACACAGACATTCTACCCTCCACTACCACACTGTGTCTTGCCATTAAATAGATTTACGCAGAAACAAACACCAGCCTCCTCATCCACCGTGTCCTGCAATTAAACCGATATATACAGAAACGTACACACATATTTCCAGCACCACCCTGTCTCCTGTCATTAAACAGTTAGTCACGGAAACACGCACGCACACTAACCCCCACCGCAACCCTGTCTGCGGCCCTTAAATAGATGTATACAGAAACACACGCACACAACACTCCATGAACACCCTGTCCATTGCTATTAAACAGGTGCACACAGAAATACACACAATCCTCCATCACCACCCTGTTTCCTGCCATTAATCAGATATGCACAGAAACACACACACAATCCTCCATGATAACCCTGTCTCCTGCCATTATACAGATATACACAGAAACATGCACACAATCCTCCATCACCACCCTGTCTCCTGCCATTATACAGATATACACAGACACGCACACACCATCCTCCTCCAACACCCTGTCTCCTGCAAATAAACAGATATACACGCATATCTTCAGCACCACCCTGCCTTCTGCCATTAAACAGATATACACAGAAATATACACGCATATCTTCAGCACCACCCTGTCTCCTGCCATTAAACAGATATACACAGAAACACATATACACACAACCCTCCACGAACACCAGTCTGTCTCCTGTCGTTAAGCAGATATATACAGAAAAACACACTCAACCCTGCACCACCACCTTATCAACTACCATTAAACAGACTGGCACAAATTAAAACGCAGAGACATCCCTACACCAAAACTCTGTCTCCTGGCATTAAACAAATATACACAGAAACACACACACACAGAACCCTCCACCATCACCCTGTCTCCTGTTCTCGTGCCATTGAGCAGATATACACACACAACACTCGACCATCACCCTGTCTCCTGCCCTAAAACAGATATACACACACAAACAGAACCCTCCACCACCACCCTGTTTGCTGCCATTAATCAGACATGCACATAAACACACACATACACACACACAATCCTGCCCAATCACACACTCTCCGGTGATTAAACAGATATAAACACAAACACACACACATCTCGATACCAACACCCTGTCTCCTGCCATTGAACAGATATACACAGAAACCCACACAAACACACGCACACACACACGCGCACACACACAACACTTGAACAGCAATTTGTTTCCTGTCATTAAGCAATTAAACAGATATTTACAGAAACATACAGACAACCCTCCACCATCACCACCCAATCTCCCATCATTATACATATATACACAGAACACGCACACCCATTCCTCCAACACCACACTGTCTCCTGCAATTAAACATATAGACGCACAAACACACACTCATACCACCCTCCTCCACCACTCTGCCCCCAGCAATTAAACAGATATATACAGAAACATAAAGACATATCTTCAGCACCACCCTGTCTTCTGCCATTAAACATAGACAGAAACACACACGCATACGGACACACAAGCATTGACAACCAATTTGTTTCTTGTCATTAAGCAGCTGTACTCAGAAACACACACACAACCCTCCACGACCACCCTGTCTCCATTCATGAAACGGTTATATACAGAAACACACACTTAACGACCTCCAAAACCACCCTGTCTCCTGCAATTAACCAGATATTTACAGAAACATCCAGACAAGCTTCCACCACCACCTTGTCTCCTGTCATTAAACAGATATACACAAACATACACACACATACCACCACGACCACACCCTCGCCTATCATTAAACAGATATACGCAGAAACACACACACACACACCACCCTCCACCACAACCCTGTCTCCTGCCATTAAACAGATATACATAGAAATACACAAACACACAACCGTGCACTACCACATTGTTTTCTGCCATTAAGCATATATACACAGATACACACGCACAACCATGAACTGCCACCATGTCTCCTGCCATGAAACAGATATAATCAGAAACAAACACATACCACCCTCCACCACCAACCTGCCTCCTGCAATTAAACAGGTATACCCAGAAACACACACAGAGAGAACCCTCCCCCCCACCCCGTTTGCTGCCATAAATCAATTTTACACAGAAACACACACACACAAACATCCACTACCATCCTGTCTCCTGCCATTAAACAGGGATATACGGAAACACACACACAACACTACACCACCAACCTGTTTTCTGCCATTGATCAGATGTACACAGAAACACACACACAACCCTCTACTACCACCGTCTCCTGCAATTCAATAGATATATACAGAAACGCACACATGCAACCCTCCACTACCACCCTGCCACCCGCCATTAAACAGATAGATGCAAACAAACACACACAACCCTCCACCACCACCTCATTTCCTGCTGTTAAGAAGATATACACACAAACACGCACTCTACACTTCACCACCACCTTGTCTCCTGCCACTAAACAGGTATGCACAGAAAACACACACACACAATCCTCGGCAACCACGCTGTCTGCTGACATTAAACAGATATACACACAAACACACGCACATCCCTCCACCACTACCCTGTTCTGCTGCCATTGAGTAGATATACACAGAAATACACACACACAACCCTCGACCACCACCATGTCTCCTGCCCTGAAACTGATATACACAGAAACACACACACATGCAGAACCCTCCACCACCACCCTGTTTGCTGCCGTTAATCAGATATGTACATAAATACACACACACAAAACCGTCTCCAATCACACGCTGTCTGGTGATTAAACAGATATAAAAAGGGATATACGGAAACACACACACATCTCGACACCAACACCCTGTCTCCTGCCATTAATCAGACATACGCAGAAGTACACATACGCATGCACATACACGCGCACACACAACCCTTGAACAGCAAATTGTTTCCTGTCATTAAGCAATTAAACAGATATTTACAGAAACATACTGACAACCCTCCACCACCACCCAGTCTCCCGTCATTAAACAGATATACACACAAACACGCACACCCATTCCTCCAACACCACACTGTCTCCTGCCATTAAACATTTATACACACAAACACACACATACACACCACCCTCCTCCACCACCCTGTCTCCTGGAATTAAACAGATTTATACAGAAGCATAAAGGCATATCTTCAGCACCACCCTGCCTCCTATCATTAAACAGACATACACAGAAACACACACACACAACCCTCCACTACCATATTGTTTTCTGCCATTAAACAGATATACACAGAAACACACACAACCTTCAAAACCACCCTGTCTCCTACAATTAAACAGATATTTACAGAAACATCCAGATAAGTCTCCACCACCACCCTGTCTCCTGTCATTAACAGATATACACAAACACACACACACAGATACACACACACATACACACGCACACACACCACCACCAGCCCCTCGCCTATCATTAAACAGATATACGCAGAAATACACACACACCACCCTCCACCACAACCCTGTCTCCTGTCATTTAACAGATATACATAGAAGTAAACACACAACAGTACACCACCACATTGTTTTTTTCCATTATGCAGGTATGCACAGAAACATACGCACAACCATCAACTGCCACCATGTCTCCTGCCATGAAACAGATATAATCAGAAACAAACACTACCACCCTCCACCACCAACATGTCTACTGCAATTAAACAGGTATATACAGAAACACACACACAGATAATTCTCCCCCACCACCCTGTTTGCTGCCATAAATCAATTATACACAGAAACACACACACACACAAACCTCCACTACCATCCTGTCTCCTGCCAGTAAACAGGGATACACAGAAACACACACACACCACTACACAAGCAAGTTGTTTTCTGCCAATGATCAGATGTACACAGAAGCACACACACAATCCTCCACTGCCACCCTGTCTCCTGCAATTCAATAGATATATACAGAAACACTCAACCCTCTACTACCAACCTGTCTCGTGCAAATCAATAAATATATACAGAAACACACATACACAACCCTCCACTACCTCCCTGTCAGCAGCCAGTAAACAGATATATGCAGAAACAAACACACACAACCCTCCACCACAACCTTATTTCCTGCCACTAAGTAGATATACACACAAACACGCACTCTACACTTCACCACAACCATTTCTCCTGCCACTAAACAGATATACACAGAAAAACACACGCACACAATCCTCGACCGCCACCCTGTCTGCTGACATTAAACAGATATACACACAAACACACACACGTCCGTCAACCACCACCCTGTTCTGCTGCCATTTAGCAGATATACACACAAGTACACGCACACAACCCTCGACCACCATCATGTCTCCTGCCCTGAAATAGATATACACAGAAACACATTTTACAGAACCCTCCACCACCCGGTTTGCTGCCGTTAATCAGATATACACATAAACACACACACACACACAACCCTCCACCATTACACTCTCTCTGGCGATTAAACAGATATAAACAGAAACACAAACTCATCTCGACACCATCACCCTGTCTCCTGCCATTAAACAGACATGCACAGAAACACACACACACAACCCTCCACCACAACCCTGTCCCCTGCGATTAAACAGATATATGTAGAAATGCACAAACACACAACTGTTAACCACCACATTGTTTTCTGCCATTAAACAGATATGCACAGAAACACACACACACAAGCACACACAAAACCCCCGACCAACATCTTGTTGCCTGCCATTAAGCAGATATACACAGAAACGCACGCACAACCCTCAAGCACCACCACGTCTCCTGACATGAAACAGATATACTCAGAAACAAACACATACCACCCTCCACCACCAGCCTGTCTCCTGCAATTAAACATATATACACAGAAACACATATACACCAACCTTGACCAACACACTGTCACCTGCCATTAAACAGATATGCACAGCAAAACACATACAACCTTCTACGAACACCCTGTCTACTGACCTTAAACAGAACCTTCTACGAACACCCTGTCTACTGACCTTAAACAGATATACACTGAAACATACACAACCCTCCACCACCACCCTGTCACCTGCCACTAAGCACACAGACACAGAAACACAGACACTCTACCCTCCAACACCACTGTGCCTCCTGCCATTGAATAGAGATACGCAGAAACACACACAAACCTCCATGACCATCCTGTCTCCTGCCATTGAACAGGTATACAGAGAAACACACACATCATCATGTCTCATGCCATTTAGCATATATACGCAGAAGCACACACACAACCCTCCACACCAACATACCACCAGCCACGAAACAGTTATACACAGAAACACACACACACAGCACACTCCACGACCATCCTGTCTCTAACCCTTAAATAGAAATACACATTAACACACACGCACCCAACCCAATATGACCACCCTGCCTCCTGACATTAATCAGGTAGACACCAAACCCAATGCACAACGCTCCACCACCACACTGTCTCCTGCCTTTAAGCAGATATACACACAAATACACACACATCCCACAACCACCACCCTGTCTCCTGCCATGAAAAAGATATATGCAGAAACTCACATACACATACACACACACACACACACACAAGCACACACAAAACTCCATGAACACCCTGCCTCCTGCCATTGGACAGATATACACAAAAACACACACACACCAAACTGTCTCGTGCCAGTAATCACATATACACGGAAACTCACACTCACTCACTCAAATCTCCTTGACCACCCTGTCTCCTGTCATCAAACCGTTATACACGAAAATACACACACACACACAAGCTTCCACGAAATTTACAGCTGAGGGAACGGCAGTCACGATGCGATTAGGCAAGATTTAGGAAGTATAGGATGGGGAAGGAACCTGCAGGGAATGGGCACATTAGAAATGCGGAGCTTATTCAAGGAAACGCTTCTGAGTGTCCTAGATAAATATGTACTTGTCAGGCAGGGAGGAAGCTGTAGAGCGCAGGAGCTGTGGTTTACGAAGGAAGTGGAATCTCTGGTCAAGAGGAAGAGGGAGGCTTATGTTAGGATTAGATGTGAAGGTTCAGTTAGGGCACTTGAGGGTTACAAGGTAGCCAGGAAAGACCAAAAGAGAGAGCTCAGAAGATCCAGGAGGAGACATGAGAAGTTGTTGGAGGATAGGATCAGGGTAAACCCGAAGGCTTTCTATAGGTATTTAAGGAATAAAAGAATGACAAGAGTAAGATTAGGGCCAATCAAGGATATTAATGGGAAGTTGTGTGAGGAGTCGGAGGAGATAGAGAAGCACTAAATGAATATTTTCCGACAGTATTCACTCTAGAAAACGACAATGTTGTTGAGGAGAATACTGAGATACAGTCTACTAGACTAGGTGGGATTGAGGTTCACAAGGAAGAGATATTAGAAATCCTGCAGAGTGTGAAAATAGATAAGTCCACTGGGCCGGATGGGATTTAGCCTGGGATCCTCTGGGAAGCCAGGGTGCCGAGCATTTGGCATTGATCTTTAAATCGTCATTGTCTTCAGGAATAGTGCCAGAAGACTGGAGGATAGCAAATGTGGTTCCCCTATTCAAGAAGGGGAGTAGAGACACCCCTGGTAATTATAGACCAGTGAGCCTTACTTCAGTTGTTGGTAAAGTGTTGGAAAAGGTTATAAGAGATAGGATTTACAATCATCTAGAAAATAATAATTTGATAATGGATAGTCAGCCCGGTTTTGTGAAGGTTATGTCGTGCCTCACTAACCGTATTGAGTTCTTTGAGAAGGTGACCAAACAGGTAGATGAGAGTAAACCGGTTGATATTGTGTATATGGATATCAGCAACGCATTTGATAATGTTCCCCACAGTAGGCTATTGTTCAAAATGCGGAGGAATGGGATGGTGGGAGATATAGCAGATTGGATCAGTAATTGGCTTGCTGAAAGAAGACAGAGGGTGGTGGTTGATGGGAAATGTTCATCTGGAGTCCAGTTACTAGTGATGTGCCGCAAGGGTCGGTGTTAGGTCCACTGCTGTTCATCATCTTTATAAACGACCTGGATGAGGGAGTAGAAGGGTGGGTTAGTAAATTTGCAGACAACACTAAGGCCGGTGGAGTTGTGGATAGTGACGAAAGATGTAGTAGGTTACAGAGAGATATAGATAAGCTGCAGAGCTGGGCTGAGAGGTGGCAAATGGAGTTTAATGTGGACAAGTGTGAGGTGATGCACTTTGGTAAGAGGAAAAGGAATTCAAAGTACTGGGCTTATGATAAGATTCTTGGTAGTGTCGATGAGCAGAGAGATCTCGGTGTCCAGGTACACAGATCTTTGAAAGTTTTCACCCAGGTTGACTGTGTTGTTAACAAGGCATTAATAGAGGGAAAGAGTTCTGGAACCATGAGGTTATGCTGCATCTGTACAAAACTCTGGTGCGGCCGCACTTGGAGTATTGCGTACAGTTCTGGTCACCGCATTATAAGAAGTATGTGAAAGCTTTGGAAAGATTGCAGAAGAGATTGACTAGGATCTTGCCTGGTATGGAGAGAAGGTCTTCCGAGGAAAGTCTGAGGGACTTGAGGCTGTTTTCGTTGGAGAGAAGAAGTTTGAGACGTGACTCAATAGAGACATATAAGATAATCAGAGGGTTAGATAGGGTGGACAGGGAGAGCCTTTTCACTTGGAATATTGTGTCCAGTTCTGGTCACTGCATTATAAGAAGTATATGAAAGTTTTGGAAAGGGTGCAGAAGAGTTTTACTAGGATCTTGCCTGGTATGGAGAGAAGGTCTTCCGAGGAAAGTCTGAGGGACTTGAGGCTGTTTTCGTTGGAGAGAAGAAGTTTGAGACGTGACTCAATAGAGACATATAAGATAATCAGAGGGTTAGATAGGGTGGACAGGGAGAGCCTTTTTCCAAGTATGGTGACGGCGAGCACGAGGGGGCATAGCTTTAAATTGAGAGGTGACAGATATAGGACAGATGTCAGAGGTAGTTTCTTTCATCAGAGAGTAGTAAGGGTATGGAATGCTTTGCCTGCAATGGTCGTAGATTCGCCAACTTTAAGTAAATTAAGTCGTCATTGGACAAGCATATGGACGTACATGGAAGAGTGTAGGTTAGATAGGCTTCAGATTGGAATGACAGGTCGAAGCAACATTGAGGGCCTAAGGGCCTGTACTGCGCTGTAATGATCTATGTTCTATGAACACCCTGCCTACTGACCTTAAACGGATATACGCAAAAACGCACATGCATACACAACCCTCCATACCACCCTGTCTCTTGCCAGTAAGCACATAGATACAGGAATACAGACTCTATACTCTCCACCACCACCTGTCTCCTGCCTTTAAGCAGGTATATACACAAACACACTCACACATACACATCCCTCGACCACCACCTCTTTCTTGCCGTTTATCAGATATACACAGAAACACACACGCACTCCTCCACCACATTCTCTCCAGCCCTTAAAACAGATATACACAGGAACACGGACACATCCCTCTACCATCACCCTGACTCCTGCCCTTAAACAGATATACAGAGAAGCACACATTTATAGAGAACGCTCCACCGCCACCCTGTTTCATGCAATTAATCACATATACACAGAAACAGACACATACAACCCTCCACCACCACCAGTCTGTCTCCTATCATTAAGCAGATACTTACAGAAAAACATACACATCCCTGCACCACCACCCTAACACCAGCATTAAACAGACAGACACAGAAACAAAAACACACACACAGACAACCCTCCACCAACACTCTGTGTCCTGGCATTAAAAAGACATGCACAGAAATACACACACACCCCTCCACCGCCACCACCCTGTCTCCTGCCAATTAACAGATATGCACAGAAACACACACACACACAAACTTTCGCCACCAACGTGTCTCCTACCAGTAAGCACTTAGACACAGAAACACAGACATATATCCTCCACCACCACCCTATATCCTGCCATTAAAAGGATATACGCAGAAACACCCACGTGCACAACACTCCATGAACACCCTGCCTCCTGCCATTGGACAGATATACACAATAACATACACACACCAACCTGTCTCGTGCCATTAAGCACATATGCACAGAAACACACACGCACACTCACTCAAACCTCCTTGACCACCCTGTCTCCTGTCATCAAACAGTTATACACGGAAATATACACACACAAACTTCCACAAACACCCTGCCAACTGCCCTTAAACAGATATACACAAAAACTCACATGCATACACAATCCTCCACCACCACCCTATCTCCTGCAATTAAATAGATATACGCAGAAACACACATGCAAGCACAACATTCCATGAACAACATGCCTCCTGCCATTGAGCAGATATATGCAGGAACACACCCACAATCCTCCATGACCACCTTGTCTCCTGCCACTGAACAGATATACACAGACATACACACACCAACACCCAGTCTCCAGCCCTTAAATAGACATACATAGATTCACATGCACACCCCTCCATGACAACCCTACCTCCTGCCATTAAACAGATATACACAGAAACACACACACACAACCCCCCACCACCGCCCTGTTATCCTTCCAGTGCGCAGATATACACAGAAATACACACACACAAAGCCTTTGACCACCACCAGTCTGTCTCCTGTCATTAAGCTGATATATACAGGAAAACACACACAACCCTGCACCACCCCCTATCACCGACCATTAATCAGACATAAACAGACAACCCTCCATCAAGACTCTGTTTCCAGGCATTAAACAGATATACACAGAATTGGCTGGCTGACAGAAGGCAGAGAGTGGCTGTAGATGGAAAGTATTCTGCCTAGACGACAGTGTTGAGTGGGGTCTCCCAGGGCTCTGTACCTGGGCCTCTGCTCTTTGTAATTTTTATAAATGACTTGGCTGAGGAGGTTGAGGGGAGGGTTAGTAAATTTGCAGATGACACAAACTTTGGTGGTGTCGGCAATAGTATAAAGGTCTACTGCAGGCTGCAGCGCGACATAGACAGAATGCAGAGCTGGGCTGAGAAATGGCCGACTGAGTTCATCCTGGATAAATGCGAAGGGATGCATGTTGGAAGGGGGAACTCGAATGCTGAATATAGGATTAAAGGCAGGATTCTTGGCAGTATGGTAGAACAGAGGGATTTGGATATGCAAGTACATAGATCCCTCAAAGTTGCCATACAAGTGGATAAGGTTGTTCAGAAAGCATATGGTGTTTTGGCTTTCATTAACAGGGGGATAGAGTTTAAGAGCCGTGAGGTTTTGCTGCAGCTCTACAAGTCCCTGGTGAGGCAATACTTGAAATATTGTGTCCAGTTCTGGTCGCCCTACTATAGGAAAGAGACAGAGGCTTGGGAGAGGGTGCAAAGCAGGATGCTGCATTGACTGGAGGACTTGCCTTATGAAAAAAATGTTGAATAGGCTCGGACATCTCTCTGGAGAGAAGGAGGAAGAGAGGAGACCTGATAGATGTCTACAAAATAATCAGAGAAATAGATGGAGTCAATAGCTAGAGAATTGTCCCCAGGGCAAGATTGACTGGTATGAGAACTCATAGTTTGAAGATATTAAGAGGAAGGTATAAAGGAGATGTCAGAAGTAGTTTTTTGTTACACAGAGAGCTGTGAATGCATGGAATGCTTTACCAGTGGTGGTGGTGGAAGCAGAGTTATTGGGGACATTTGAGAGACTTCTAGACTTGCACATGGATAGCAGTGAATTGAGGGGTGTGTAGGTTGTTACTATATTTTACATGAGGATTAAACATCGTGGGTGAAAGGGCCTGTTCTGTGCTGTACCAGGTTCCATGTTCTCTGACAAGGGTGAGTCGACCTCTGACCACCTAATGCCAACTGCAAAAGATGTTTAAAGACTTTATTGAGTTACAAAGGTGTCAGCACAATAAGTATGTTTTGGTCATTGTTGATTTTCTTTTCCTTGATGGGTTGAAGCTTACCGCACTTCCAACGCTACTGCTAAAACTGTTGTAAATATTTTACTCAAGGAGATTATTACCTGCTTTGGTATTTGATTTTGTCTACCTTCTGACAATGCCCCCCCCCCCCCAACTCCCATTTTATTGGAGATATTAATGAGGAATTATGCTCAGTTTGGGATCCACCACCAACTTCATTGTGCTTATTGCCCACAGGCTGCAGGGCTCGTGGAGCATGGTGACCAGAGTCTGAAAAGTAAACTGGCCAAATGTACTTCTGAGACAGTTCTTTCCTGGGTTAGGGTGGTGCCTCTGATATTGTTCCACCTACAATAAACTCCTGTGGGGAAAACTCGCTTGGTCGTTTCAAGCGCACTCACTCTGTATGATCTGAATGATAAAGTGCACTGTATCTGATCCGCAGCACACACTGCAGAAATTATCCCATCCCAGCGGACTGAGCTGCCTCCATTGATAGAGCTGCCTCCATTGGTAGAGTATCATACAGTAACAGCGAATATCTTTTGATATCATCCTCGAAGGTACTTGCTACAAAAAAGCTGAAGACTGCGGGAAACTGCCGTGATCAGCGCTAACACAGAGGCCCAGCGGGAGCCTAGTGGGCCCATAAACCAGAGATCAATGGATAAAAAGGTTCTTCTTTTTAGAAGAATCCGATTCAGACCATTATCTTAACACCTGCTGGGGAGAAAATGGATGTGGGAGGGCGGACAGACTCAACTGGTTCCAGCATTTACAATCTTGGTCCGTGTGAAAACAAAAGCAGAAACCTGGAATTGTTTATCTTGCTTCTGAAAAACAGGTTAGTAAAGTTTGAAGAGCATAGATATTTCTCCCTGGTGTTCATGAAATGATCTAGAGCAGAGTACGGTTCCCTGAGTATGGTCTGGCTTCTGGATTAGGACTGTGATATTCTGCTCAGATGATCTGAACACATACAAAGAAATGACTCAATGACAAGATCTGCTGAATCGGATTCTGTGAAGAACAGAAGCCGATGTAATGAAAAGAGCATAAGAGTGGGAATGTAGCAAATTATTTTCCAGACTCGAGGAGAGTGCATAGTGCTGTTTCCAGGAGTCAATATCTGTACAAGTAGACTGAAACAGCGTTGGGTGGTATTGTACTGCATCTTTTGTATAATGGTGCAAAAGGGGATAGAGGGGATAACTTCAAAATCCTCAATGAGGCAAAACACACAAATGAGATAAACAACAAAGTAACCACACAATTTGGTAGTACGTCAAGGGGGAAACGTCCCTGCTCAAATTTTGCTCAAAATCGCTCTCTGTCTAATTCCTAAGACTGAAATTCGAACAATGAATAGTCTATGTCAATAAAAACTGCTCTGGTCTCATATCTTCAGCATTTCATACGCCCCCTTTATCTAAGTCTGGCAATAGTAATTGATCCCTCACTGTGTAACTTCAGCACACGTAGAGAAGAAATAACTATAAGAACAACAGTCAAGAATGTGACTGCGATTTGACCCGATTCTGTTGCAGCCAATCCATTCAGCTGTAATTGAAATTGCTTCCTCCTTTCCTGTGTCGGTAATAAGATTCCACAGCTTAGTGGTGAGTTTTCATGCATTGAATTAGACCCAGCATCCTTTCTCAGGTTGAAACTTACAGGGATATAAAGACATGATGAAAGACACGGGCAGTGTTTACTGGAATACAAAGACGTTAGGAATGACACAGCCATGATACCATGTCGTTCAAAATGAAGGAAATGAGGTTTACTGGGAGATAAAGCCACTAGAAATGAAAAGAGGCGGTTTAATGGGATGATGGCATAGATAAAGAATAATGCGGGAGAAATCAGGAAAGACTTAGTTGTGTCCGAATAGAGGTTATCCAGCTGATGTGACGATCTTAAGAGTAAATATGAGAGAAATTTCCTCGTTTCGGTGAGTGGAATCTAGATGTTAGAACTTCAAACCCAGCGGGACATGATAAATAATATTGGTCAGGCATTTTATATTCGGAGAGTTATTGAATTCGGAGATGAATTTTCAGAAAAAAAATAGGTGCTGATTCCAGAATATTCGAAAAGCGCGTGCAGGCCGACAAGGAGTGAATTAAACAGCGACAGTGATTCTGGGCTGCCTGGATGGGGGTGCAAAAGGGAAACACTCTGGAAGTGGTGAACATTCATAGGAAAGAAATTGCATAACACCTGCAATTGAAAATGTTAAGTGTAAGAAGAGCTAATGGAGTTGGAAGGTGCGGCAGCTCATTCTACATGAAATATTATATAATGCAAATGCACTGAGCTGTTTGGTTTAGCTCTGCATTGAATGGAAGTCGGTTAGCTCAGTTCGCTGACTAACTGGTTTGTGAGAAAAGTGAGACCAACAGCGTGGGATTAATTCTCTCACTGTCTGCCCGCCGTTTGATATGATCATGGCTGATCAAACACGTCAATGTCTTTGCCCAGCTCATCCACAACAACCTGTCGTACAACGGGATAAAGACAGTTAAGCAATCTGAAATTTCTGTTCATACAGGTAACATGAAACATATTGCATTCATCAATAATCTTCATCATTCCTACATCCAAGAACACGTTGCACAGTGGGTTTCTGCACGAAATTTGCAGGTTTTTGCGGATGAGCATCTGATTCTGGTCTGATCATTTTTCAAATGATATTATTCCGTAAAAACTCACAACCAAGAAGGTAAGGAATTTCCTCTGGTCAGTAGCAGGGACGGGAAATTCAGACAACAGGAATTGGCGATGAGTCAGCACAACACTCAATGATTCAGCTGAAAACTGAACTAAACTCCAATTCTAGTGCTGTTCAAACCCACAAACATTGAAAGCAAAGTTACCAAATTTGTAGAAATCTAACACGCTTTTCATTGCACCACAGAGCTGCACTCGCCACAATTTTACTGCACCCAAAGTTGCGGTTGTCGTAGGGAAAACGTCGACTATCACCAGGTGATGCGGAGAGTTTTTCAAGGAGTAGATCTTTTATTTGCAAACAAAAACAGTGACATTCAGAAAATAAATTTTTGACTCGCACGAACCTCAGGGTCCATGGCAAAGAGTCATAGAGTCACTGAGATGTACAGCATCGAAACAGACACTGCTGTCCAACGTGTCCATGCCGACCAGATATCCCAACACAATCTTGTCCCACCTGCAAGCACCCGGCCCATATCCCTCCAAACCCTTCCTATCGACATGCCTCTCAAATGTTGCAATTGTATGAGCCTCCACCACATCCTCTGGCAGCTCATTCCATTCACGTACCACCCTCTGTGTGAAAAAGTTGCCCCTTAGGTTTCTTTCATATCTTACCCTCTCACACTAAACCTATGCCCTCCAGTTCTTGGCTCCCCGACCCCAGGGAAAATATTTTGTCTATTTATCCTTTCCATGCCCCTCATAATTTTGTAAACCTCTATAAAGTCACCCCTCAGCTTCCGAAGCTCCAGGGAAAACAGCCCCAGCCTGCTCAGCCTATCCCTGTCGCTGAAATCCTCCAACCCTGACAACATCCTTGCAAATCTTTCTGAACCCTGAGAAATTTCACGACATCATTCCGATCGGAAGGACACCAGAATTGCACACAATATTGCAACAGTGGCCTAACCAATGTCCTGTACAGCCGCAACATGACCTCCCAACTCCTGTACTCAACACTCTGACCAAAAAAGGAAAGCATACCAGATTCCTTCTTCACGATCCTAACCTCCACTTTCAAGGAGCTATGAACCTCCACTCCAAGGTCTCTTTTTTCAGCAACACACCCTAGGGTCTTACCATTAAGCGTATAAGTTCTGCTAAAATTTGCTTTCCCAAAATTCAGCACCTCACATGTATCTGAATTCAACTCCATCACTTTATACCTTTTCTTTAATCATGTCTTGTTAGCTTATCAGAATGCCAACTGTGTTAATCAGAATTACCTCACTCCAGCTATACAATAAACCAATGATGCTAATTCCCATTATCGTTCTACTTCTGCCACTATGGTTTTTCCTAATTTATTCTACTGTAACTATGAAGTGTTCTACTGCTCCCTGTGCTCAATGAACCTCCATCCCAGACTAACCTGTCATGATTAGATATTTGGCTACCCCATCTATCACAATGATTTCCTGTCCCAAGCTGACTCTACTAACTACTAATTAGATATTTAATGTCATATCCTGCTACAAGTGTCTCAAGCAGGCTGACTCTACTATCAATTAATTATTTAAAGTCATGTCCTAAGTATGTACTGTCACGACGTTTCCCAAACTGCCATTATGATATTTAGTAGGCGAGGCTGACTTTACTAATTATTATTATCTCAGCCTGCCAAAGTAACCTTTCAGCCTCAGTCTGACTCTGCACATTTGTGTAGGAGCATTCCACTATTCTTATGCCATCCTGCCACAGTGCACCATCCTGCCCCAGTGACCTTTTTGACGAATGTAGCATTCCGCAGACCCCTTGTAACAGATTGCCAGTAGTTTCCATGCCTTTAACCTTCCCATGCTTTCGTGCTCTGTATTTTCTGTGCAGTGTTGGGATCTTTCATCAGACATCTGTTTATCTTCACCCCACTTTCGAGTACCTGGTCCTTATCCATGTGTGCTCTCGCTTCTCAAGTATTCGGCTAAATACTCCTGAAATGTTTTGATGACTCATAGCTTTACCACACGTTCAAACAGTGAGTTCCAATTATACAATACTCTCAGAGTGTAAACGTTCTTCCTATATCTCCTCTGAACACTCTCCCTTGCGTTTAACGAAGATCCCTAGTTGTTAACTCTTCCCATGAGAAGTTTATTCCTATCACACATACCGAACCCCTTAATGTGCACTTTAAACACTTCCTCACTCAGCCTTCTCCGCTCCCAGATAAAGAGCCTGAGCTGAGCTCGTCTATCTTCGCCATGGAGATAGTGTCGTGCTGGAAAATTACAGCAGGTCAAGCAGCATCCATGGAGCGGGAGAATCGACGTTTCTGGCATAAATCTTTCATCAGGAATGAGGCTTGTGGGTGGGGACTGAGAGATAATTGGGAGGGTGTTGGGGTTGGGTGCAAGGCAGTTGGGAAAGCAAATGGTGGATGGAGGTGGGGAGAAGGTGATAAATCAGAGGGGGAGAGATGAATAGTCCGGAGGGTGGTGTTGAGTTGGATGTTTCAGACTGTGATAATGTGAGTGGAGGGGAAATGAGGAAGCCACTGAAATCCACATTTATCCCGTGTGGTTGCAGGGTCCCAAGGCAGAATGTGAGGCGTTCATCTTCCAGGCGTCAGGTGGTAACGGTTTGGTGGTGGCTTATGCCAGAAACGTCGATTGTCCTGCTCTGCAATTCACATGACAGGAGAGATGTGAAAACCAAAGACTAAAAGAAGGATAAAAACTTATAGATTCAGAGTTAATGGAATACGACACAATGCGGACAGAAACCATTTGGCCAGTTGAATCTGCACTGTGCCGTGGAAGAGATTCACACTCCCCCACTCTATCTTTCTAAACTCGCATTTGTGATCCCCCACCTACAAAAATAGAAATTACTCCAAAAGCACAGCGAAATCAGGCAGCATCATTGGAGAGAAATCAGAGTTAACATTGCGAATTAAAATCAGTTCCGAGGAAGGGTCTGTTGACCCGAAATGGTCATTCTGTTTTCCCCGAGCTGCAATTCTGAATTTTGTCTCTTATTTACAGCACTTACAGTCCATTCAGATTTTGTTTGCCATTTACCTGAATTGCACACCTTTGCACTGTGGGAAGGAATCGGAGCAGCCAGAGGAAACTCACACGGGAGAGAGAGAGAGGAGTGTGCAAATTCCACACAATCAGTCAAAGATGATATGAAGCGAAGGCGGGTTTCTGGCGCTGAAAGGCGCAGTTCTACACACTGAGCCATCCCAATATGCAAGCGCCTGTCCTGGAAGCGAATGGAACCCGACCTCACGCAGTGACAGGCGGTGAAACTACCCAGGAATACTATGCAAAAAGAAGCCTATTTGTTAATACTGGAAATTAACTTTCGCTCAACTATCCGAATTAAATTACTTGGCCTATAGCCTTGCATGTCTTGGCATCACGAATTCACATCCATGAACATCAACTAGCCACGAAACGACACGACCAGCTATCCTTAGTAGCCACACACGCAGACGACAAGCAACATGAATTCGACTGGGACAACACTACCATTATAGGGCAAGCCAAACAAAGAACAGCCAGGGAATTCCGAGAAGC
>NC_057717.1:16503004-16507745 GCF_004010195.1 Chiloscyllium plagiosum
CAGAACCACAGCAACGAGCACCCGAGCTACAAATCTTCTCACAAACTTTGAATTCATATTCCTGATTATTTTATACATTTCAATCATGTTTCCTCTCAATCTCTTCGACCTTAAGAAATACGCCTCCAGTCTATCCAATTTCTCTTCATAAATGAAACTCTTCTACTCAGACAATATCCTGGTAAATCTCTCCTGCATCATTTCCAGTGCTATCATATCCATGCTATAATGAGAATTGCAGAACTGCACACAATCGATAAGACAGAGCTAAATGAGCAAGTAAATAAATGATGTAGAAGTCCACAGACAGAGGTATTTTCGAATATATTATCTTTTCCTCAGAGCTGACTTGTGTCCTTTTCCAGAGCCTGATGTTCTAATAATCTCTGGTCCATGTGGTAAAAGCTGCTACATGAGAATTGACCTCACAACGACGGTATCGAAATGGATTGATTGGCTTGAAGGTGAGCACATGGTTCTTCTATGATGGCACAGAGGCGCAAGAAATGCCAAAGCTGGGAGAACTCCTGGTCAAAGGCGGGGATGAAGAGCATAATTGTTGTATTAGGATACAACACCAGCATTAACCCGCACTATAGATTGGCTCAGCTGAAGCATGCTGGAGCCTTCAGCGAGACGTCGATCAATTGAAAGCATTCTCTGAAATTTTCTTTAACAATGCGCTGTTTTGTTACTTTGACAGTAAGAGCTGTTTTTGATCACATCGTCTCCACATCAGTGTCTTGCTCCTAGTAAACACTCCAGACCAGCGTACAACACTTTCATTCCGACATCGCCACATGTCATATTCTTATTCCCTCTGTGATAATTTGAATTAACAGTATAATTCACTGCGATGCAGCAATGTAGCATGAAGTTGACAGAGTAGTGAACAAAGAAGAACAAAGAACAGAGAAAATTTACAGCCCAGGAACACGCACTTTGGACGTCGAAGCCTGAGCTGATCCAAATCCATTGTCGAAACCTATCACCCAATTCCAAAGCATTTTTATCCCTCTGCACTCTTCCTACACATGCATCTGTCCAGGCACACCTGAAATGAACCTACCGTGCCTGCGTCTAATACCTCAGCTGGTAATACGTTCCAGGCACCTATCACCCTCGGTGTAAAATACTTCCAATGACTATCTCTCTTAAACTTTTCAACTTTCACCTTGAACACGTGACCTCTCATTATTGAATCCTTGAATCCCTCACCTTGGGAAAAAGCTTAACTCTATCCACCCTGGCTATACCCTTCATGATTTTGTAGACGTCAATCAGGTCTCCCTCAATTTCGTTTTTTTCTAATGAAAACAAACGTAACCTACTCAATCTCGCTTCAGAGCTATCATCTTCCATACCAAGCAACATCCTCATAATCCTTCTCTGCACCCTCTCCTAAATGTCCCCATCGTTTTGGTAATTTAGCAACCAGAACTGTACACAGCATTCTAAATGCGGTTGAACCAAAGTCTTGTACAATTTTAGCATGACCTTCCAGCTCTTACACTCAATGCCTGGTCCAATGAAAGCAAGCATGCCATATGACTTCTTGTCCACTCGATCCACCTGTGTAGCACCTTCAGGATACAAAGAACCTGAACTCCCACGTCTCTCTGCTCAGCAATTTTACCCAAGTCTCCTCTGTTTACCGTATACTTGCCTCTAGAATAAGACTTCCCAAAATGCATCAACTCACATTTGCCTGGATTAAACTCCATCTGCCAATTCTCCACTCAACTCTCCTGTGTATCTATATTCTCCTTCATTCTTTGACAGTCCCCTATGCTTTCTGCTACTCCACCAATCTTCGTGTCATCTGCAATTGAAATGGCGATATTAGGGCTTGCAACCCTTGGAGACTGGAGCATCGCTCCTGCTGGCAATTAGATTCGATGAATAAAATCTGGAATATAAACCCGCTCAGAGGAAGAATGACAAAAAGTTTTATTTTACTGAAAACCAATTCATTCATCTCCCTTCAAAAGGGAAATCTGCTGTACTTAACGAGACTTGCCAACATATAACTCCAGACGAACAATAGTACGGTTACCCATAAATTCCCTCTGACTTAGTTCAAGGAGATTTAAGGATGAACAACAAATGTTGTTCAGGCTATGATGGCCACACTCCGTGAGAGAATAAGGAAGGATAAAAAAGATGCATGGATGACGGGGAAAATGGGAATCGTCTCAGTGTAGTCTCAAATTCGGCTGATTATCCAAAGTAGACAGAGAGAATAATACCCACGCCTCCATGAAGTCAGGTCCATGGGGGCGGGGTCTGCAGGAAGGGAGTAAATTACCAGCTGAAATGTAAACTCATTTCCTCAGTCGCAATGTGGGCAGGTCATTCACCACTCCCCTGTGTGAGAAGGAATCAGTCAGGAGACCAACCTGCAGAGTTGCCATCAGGATTACAAATGATAGCAAGGGTCCGGTTCTGCTGTTATTGCAGGTGTTCACCCCATCCAACAAAGAACCATGCTTGCTTGCCTGATTCCAGTGGAGTACTACTGTTTCCTGATGTAAATCAATAATTCAAACTTAGTTGTAGGAGTCATGTTTGGATGTTTACAGATGATGCAATAATTGGTCGTGTCGGTGACTGTGATGAATAATATCAGGGATCGCAGGGATGTATAAATCAGGTGGAAAGGAAAAACGGCGAATGGAATTGAATCCAAACCAATAAGTAGTAATGAATTTGGAGAGCTGAAATAATAGCAGTGAGGATTGTGAGTGGTGTACAGGAACAAAGATATTTTGGAGTAGATATTCAGAGATCTCTGAAGATTGTCGGACAGGGAGATCAGTTGTACGAGAGGCTCTTTGTTGACCTCAGTCTGAGAATGATATTCCATCTTTAGCAAACGCCAGTTTCGGAAACAACTGAAGGAATGAGCACAAGTCTGGTCAATGCGATAATCAACATTTTTCAAAATTGTAAAATAAAATGTGGAGGGCTCGAGTACAACTCTTTGCCCATCAAGACCGCTTCACCACTCAATGAATTTACCACTGCTTCCTCTCCAAGTCATGCTGGTATGTGCCTTGGAGGGTAATTCATTAATGGTGACGTTTCAGTGCATCTTCAGCCTTGTCGTTATAGTTGGTACAGTCTTTGAGCTACGTAAAAACAATGACTGCAGATGCTGGAAACCAGATTCTGGATTAGTGGTGCTGGAAGAGCACAGCAGTTCAGGCAGCATCCAAGGAGCTTCGAAACCGACATTTCGGGCAAAAGCCCGTCTTTGAGCTTTGAAGGTTCTGTCAACAAAGCCTGGATGACTTACTTCAGTTAATATTCTCGGTGGCGCACTCTGCTGTAATTGTGCCTCAGCAGTTAAGGGAATAACTATTCAGGCGTTGAACAATGTACAGTTAAGTGACTGTATTGTGGTGGAGGGTGTCCAGTTCCTTCAGTGGTATTTCAGTGGCACCCACCTCGGCAAATGGAGAGAGTTCTGTTCAACATCTAGTGTGTGCATTGCGGACGATGTCGGCTTCACGGAGACAAGGGTTGAGTTAATAATCAAACAAGGTTGACCGACGGGCATGTTTTGTCATCAACTTCTTTTATGCGCGATCAGGTTCCATTTCTCCTAAATGCTAGCTCCCAGGACGATTACACGGAGGAATTCAGTTACAATGAAGCCATTGAATGTCAATCGAATATGATTAGATTCTCATTTGTCAGAGTTATCATTGCTGTATTTGGTCCTTTTGTGGATCAATCCGATTCCAATCGCTTTCTGATTTCAAGTTCCAATTCCCATCTGCGCCGGAATTTCAACCCGTTTCCTCACCGAAATTTCTCCACCTGCCTTAATAATATGTAAGGACGCTGCAGGGGACAGCAGAGATTTACGAGGATGTTGCCAACTCTGTATAAAATGGACCATCGTGGAATGTTTGGTTAGGCTGGGATTATTCTCCTCGAAACAAAGGAGGTGGAAGGGTGCTCTATAATCATATAACACCAATTATAAACGTTCATTATTCGTGGAATCTTGACAGGGTAGATACGGGCAGGTGGTTTGCCCCGTGCTGTGAGGAGCGCACCAGAGGACATAATATCAGAATTAGATATTGCCCATTTAATTCAGAAATGAGGAGTCATCTCTTTGCTCAGGGGCCAGACAATCTGTGCCATCAGTGTTGTTGGGTGTTTTCAAACTGTGCCAGATAGGTAATCAGAAAGATAATGAAAATTTGTCGATGTAAGTGAGAAGAATGGAGTTAATGATTATCAGATCAACCATGAGTTCGTTGAATGGTGGGGCAGACTCCATTGGCTGAATGGCAAACTTCCACTTGTTTAACATTTTGTCTAACGCTTTATTTTATTCATAAGTGCAGAATTGTGGGGGAATGGGATGAAGTGATAGAAAAGGTTTATTAAACAGATCAGACAGATCAGGAACAAGGTTCATAAACTCAGGAAGAAGAAATGTGCTGTGGCCTGGGTGCAACAAATGGCATTGGGCACAGCACAGGTGGCTGTGTACAGAAGCTGTGAATGCTGAAGAAAGTTGGTAGACCTTATACAATTGGAAAGTCACTGATCACGCTGGATGATGGATCGTTGTATGATTCACACAGAAATTTGTGAAAGAATGAAAGGTTCGTTTCATTGGAGAAGTTTTCTGCGGTTCCAATTCCGAGTCACTGTTTGAAATACTGATCAGGTCATTGTGTGAGATGTTAGGTTAAAATACTCATGTGCACCCCCACTG
>NC_057717.1:16508245-16521334 GCF_004010195.1 Chiloscyllium plagiosum
TACATCTGTACAAAACTCTGGTGCGGCCGCACTTGGAGTATTGTGTACAGTTCTGGTCACTGAATTATAAGAAGTATGTGAAAGATTTGGAAAGAGTGCAGAAGAGATTTACTTGGATCTTGCCTGGTATGGAGAGAAGGTCTTCCGAGGAAAGTCTGAGGGATTTGAGGCTATTTTCGTTGGAGAGAAGAAGTTTGAGACGTGACTCAATAGAGACATATAAGATAATCGAAGGGTTAGATAGGGTGGACAGGAAGAGCCTTTTTCCAAGTATGGTGACTGCGAGCACGAGGGGGCATAGCTTTAAATTTAGAGGTGACAGATATAGGACAGATGTCAGAGGTAGTTTCTTTAATCAGAGAGTGGTAAGGGTATGGAATGCTTTGCCTGCAATGGTAGTAGATTCGCCAACACTAAGTAAATTTCAGTCGTCATTGGACAAGCATATGGACGTACATGGAAGAATGTAGGTTAGATAGGCTTCAGATTGGAATGACAGGTCGTCACAACATTGAGGGCCAAAGGGTCTGTACTGCTCTGTAATGATCTATGTTCTATGTTCTATGAACACCCTGCCTACTGACCTTAAACGGATATACGCAAAAACGCACATGCATACACAACCCTCCATACCACCCTGTTTCTTACCAGTAAGTACATAGATACAGGAATACAGACACTATACTCTCCACCACCACCTGTCTCCTGCCTTTAAGCAGGTATATACACAAACACACAAATACACACAATATACAACCCTCGACCACCACCTCGTTTCCTGCCGTTTATCAGATATGCACAGAAACACACACGCACAACCCTCCACCACCACACTCTCTCCAGTCCTAAAAACAGATATACACAGAAACACGCACACATTTCTCTACCATCACCCTGACTCTTGCCCTTAAACAGATATACAGAGAAACACACATATATACAGAACGTTCCACCGCCACACTGTTTCCTACAATTAATCAGATATACACAGAAACAGACACACGCAACCCTCCACCACCACCAGTCTGTCTCCTATCATTAAGCAGATACTTACAGAAAAACTTACTCATCCCTGCACCACCACCCTAACACCAGCATTAAACAGACAGACACAGAAAAAAAAAACAACACACACAGACAACCCTCCACCAACACTCTGTGTCCTGGCATTAAACAGATATACACAGAAACACACACACACACACCTCCACCACCACCACCCTGTCTCCTGCCATTTAACAGATATGCACAGAAACACATACACACAAACCTCCACCACCAATGTGTCTCCTACCAATAAGCACTTAGACACAGAAACACAGACAGATATCCTCCACCACCACCTTGTCGCCTGCCTTTAAAAGGATATACGCAGAAACACCCACATGCACAACACTCCATGATTACCTTGCCTCCTGCCATTGGACAGATATACATAATAACATGCACATACCAAACTGTCTCGTGCCATTACGCACATCTGCACAGAAACACACACGCACACTCACTCAAACCTCCTTGACCACCATGTCTCCTGTCATCAAACAGTTATACACGAAAATATACACACACA
Source organism: Chiloscyllium plagiosum (assembly GCF_004010195.1). Lineage (NCBI taxonomy): Eukaryota > Metazoa > Chordata > Chondrichthyes > Orectolobiformes > Hemiscylliidae > Chiloscyllium > Chiloscyllium plagiosum. Next base: position 16,509,819 of record NC_057717.1, read on the forward strand.
TTCTTCCACGAACACCCTGCCTACTGCCCTTAAACAGATATACACAAAAACGCACATGCATACACAATCCTCCACTACTACCCTATCTCCTGCAATTAAATAGATATACGCAGAAACACACACACAAGCACAACATTCCATGAACAACATGCCTCCTGCCATTGAGCAGATATATGCAGGAACACACACACAATCCTCCATGACCACCTTGTCTCCTACCACTGAACAGATATACACAGACATACACACGCCACCACCCTGTCTCCAGCCCTTAAATAGACATACATAGAATCACACGCACACCCCTCCAAGACAAACCTATCTCCTGCCAGTAAACAGATATACACAGAAAAACACACACACAACCTCTCCACCACCGCCCTGTTATCCTTCCATTGAGCAGATATACACAGAAATACACACACACAACCTTTGACCACCACCATCTGTCTCCTGTCACTAAGCAGATATATACAGAAAAACACACACAACCCTGCACCACCCCTTATCACCGCCCATTAATCAGACATAAACAGACAACCGTCCATCAACACTCTGTTTCCAGGCATTAAACAGATATACACAGAATTAGATGGCTGACAGAAGGCAGAGAGTGGCTGTAGATGGAAAGTATTCTGCCTAGACGACAGTGTTGAGTGGGGTCTCTCAGGGCTCTGTACGTGGGCCTCTGCTCTTTGTAGTTTTTATAAATGACTTGGATGAGGAGGTTGAGGGGAGGGTTAGTAAATTTGCAGATGACACAAAGTTTGGAGGTGTCGGCAATAGTATAAAGGTCTACTGCAGGATGCAGCGCAACATAGACAGAATGCAGAGCTGGGCTGAGAAATGGCCGATTGAGTTCAAACTGGATAAATGCGAAGTGATGCATGTTGGAAGGTGGAACTCGAATGCTGAATATAGGATTAAAGACAGGATTCTTGGCAGTGTGGAGGAACAGAGGGATTTGGATGTGCAAGTACATAGAACCCTCAAAGTTGCCAAGGGGGATAGCGTTTAAGAGCCATGAGGTTTTGCTGCAGCTCTACAAGTCCCTAGTGAGGCAATACTTGAAATATTGTGTCCAGTTCTGGTCAGCCTACTATAGGAAAGATACAGAGGCTTGGGAGAGTGTGCAAAGAAGGATGCTGCTTGGACTGGAGAGCTTGCCTTATGAAAAAAAAAGGTTGAATAGGCTCGGACATCTCTCTGGAGAGAATGAGGAAGAGAGGAGACCTGATAGATGTCAAAATAATGAGAGGAATAGATCGAGTCAATAGCTAGAGAACTTTCCCCAGGGCAAGATTGACTGGTATGAGAACTCATAGTTTGAAGATATTAAGAGCAAGTATAAAGGAGAAGTAGTTTTTTGTTGCACAGAGAGCTGTGAATGCATGGAATGCCTTACCAGTGGTAGTGGTGGAAGCAGAGTTATTGGGGACATTTGAGCGACTTCTAGACTTGCACATGGATAGCAGTGAATTGAGGGGTGTGTAGATTGTTACTATATTTTACATTAGGATTAAACATCGTGGGTGAAAGGGCCTGTTCTGTACTGTACTTTCTATGTTCCATTTTCTCTGACAAGGGTGAGTCAACCTCTGACCACCTAATGCCAACTGCAAAAGATGTTTAATGATGTCATTGAGTTGCAAAGGTGTCAGCACTATAAGTATGTTTTGGTCATTGTTTATTTTCTTTTCCTTGATGGGTTGAAGCTTACCGCACTTCCATCGCTACTGCTAAAACTGTTGTAAATATTTTACTCAAGGAGATTATTACCTGCTTTGGTATTTGATTTTGTCTACCTTCTGACAATGCCCCCCCACCCCCATTTTATTGGAGATATTAATGAGAAAGTATGCTCTCATTTTGGGATCCACCACCAACTTCATTGTGCTTATTGCCCACAGGCTGCAGGGCTCGTGGAGCATGGTGACCCGAGTCTGAAAAGTAAACTTGCTAAATGGACTTCTGAGACAGTTCTTTCCTGGGTTCGGGTGGTGCCGCTGGTATTGTTCCACCTACAACAAACTCCAGTGGGGAAAACTCGCTTGGCCTTTTCGAGCGCTCTCGCTCTATGATCTGAATGATAATGTGCACTGTATCTGATCCGCAGGACACACTGCAGAAATTATCCAATCCCAGTGGACTGAGCTGCCTGCATTGATAGAGCTGTCTCCATTGGTAGAGCATCATACAGTAACAGCGAATATCTTTTGATGTCATCCTCGAAGGCACTTGCTACAAAAAAGCTGCAGACTGCGGGAAACTGCTGTGATCAGCGCTAACACAGAGGCCCAGCGGGAGCCTAGTGGGCCCATAAACTAGAAATCAATGGATAAAAGCATTCTTCTTTTTAGAAGAATCCGATTCAGACCATCATCTTAACACTTCCTGGGGAGAAAATGGATGTGGGAGAGTGGACAGTCTCAACTGGTTCCAGCATTTACAACCTTGGTCCGTGTTACAACAAAAGCAGAAACCTGGAACTGTTTATCTTGCTTCTGAAAAACAGGTTAGTAAATTTTGAAGATCATAGATATTTCTTCCTGGTGTTCATGAAATGATCTAGAGCAGAGTACGGTTCCCTGAGTATGGTCTGACCTCTGGGTTATGGACTGTGATATTCCGCTCACATGATCTGAACACATACAAAGTAATGACTCAGTGACAAGATCTGCAGAATCGGATTCTGTGAAGAACAGAAGCCTATGTTATGAAAAGAGCCATAAGAGTGGGAATGTAGCAAATTATTTTCCAGACTCGAGGAGAGTGCATAGTGCTGTTTCCAGGAGTCAATATCTGTACAGATAGACTGAATTAGCGTTGGCTGTCATTGTACTGCATCTTTTGTATAATGGTGCAAAAGCACGAAACGTTTGTATAGAGGGGATAAATTCAAAATCTTCAATGAGGGAAAACACACAAATAAGGTAAACAACAAAGTAACCACACAATTTGGTATTACGTCATGGGGTAAACGTCCCTGCTCAAATTTTACTCAAAATCGCTCTCTGTCTAATTCCTAAGACTGATATTCGAACAATGAATGGTCTATGTCAATAAAAACTGCTCAGGTCTCACAACTTCAGCATTTCATACGCCCCCTTATGTATGACTGGCAATAGTAATTGATCCCTCACTGTGTTACTTCATCACACATAGAGAAGAAATAACTATAAGAACAACAGTCAAGTATGTGACTGGGATTTGACCCGAATCTGTTGCAACCAATCGATTCAGCTGTAATTGAAATTGCTTCCACCTTTCCTGTGTCGGTAATAAGATTGCATAGCTTAGTGGTGAGTTTTCATGCATTGAATTAGACCCAGCATCCTTTCTTAGGTTGAAATATACAAGGATATAAAGACATGATGAAAGACACGGGCAGTGTTTACTGGACTATAAAGACGTTACGAATGACAGGCCCATGATACCATGTCGTTAGAAATGAAGGAAATGAGGTTTCCTTGGAGATAAAGCCACTAGAAACGAAAAGAGGTGGTAAATGGGATGATGGCATAGACAAATAATAATGCGGGAGAAATCAGGAAAGACTTATTTGTGTCCGAATAGAGGTTATCTGGCTGATGTGAAGATCTTAAGAGTAATATGAGGGAAATTTCCTCGTTTAGGTGAGTGGAAACTAGACGTTAGAACGTCCAACCCAGAGGGGCACAATAAATAAGTTTGGATTCGGCATTTTATATTCTGAGAGTTATTGAATTCGGAGATGAATTTTCAGAAATAAAAACATTTTAGGAGCTGATTCCAGAAGATTCGAAAAGCGCGAGCAGGCACGCAAGGAGTGAATTAAACAGCGACAGTGATTCTGGGCTGCCTGGATGGCGATGCTAAAGGGAAACACTCTGGAAGTGGGTAACATTCATAGGAAAGAAATTGCATAACACCTGCAGCTGAAAATGTGAAGTGTAAGAAGAGCTAATGGAGTTGGAAGGTGCAACAGCTCATTCTACATGAAATATTATATAATAGTGATTCTGGGCTGCCTGGATGGCGATGCTAAAGGGAAACACTCTGGAAGTGGGTAACATTCATGGTTTGTGAGAAAAGTGAGACCAACAGAGTGGGATTAATTCTCTCACTGTCTACCCGCCGTTTGATATGATCATGGCTGACCAAACACGTCAATGTCTTTGCCCAGCTCATCCACAACAACCTGTCGTACAACTAGATAAAGACAGTTAAGCAATCGAAAATTTCTGTTCATACAGGTAACATGAAACATATTGCATTCATCAATAATCTTCACCATTCCTACATCCAAGAACACGTTGCACAGTAGGTTTGTGCACGAAATTTGTAGGTTTTTGCGGATGAGCATCTGATTCTGGTCTGATCATGTTTCAAATGATATTATTCTGTAAAAACTCACAACCAAGAAGGTAAGGAATTTCCTCTGGTCAGTAGCAGGGACGGGAACTCCAGACGGCAGGAATTGGCGATGAATCAGCACAACACTCAATGATTCAGCTGAAAACTGAACTAAACTCCAATTCTAGTGCGGTTCAAACCCACAAACATTGAAAGCAAAGTTACCAAATTTGTAGAAATCTAACACGCTTTTCATTGCGCCACAGAGCTGCACTCGCCACAATTTTACTGCGCCCAAAGTTGCAGTTGTCATAGAGAAAACGTCGACTATCACCAGGAGATGCGGAGAGTTTTTCAAGGAGTAGACCTTTTATTTGCAAACAAAAACAGTGACATTTAGAAAATAATTTTTTTACTCGCCCGAACCTCAGGGTCCATGGCATAGAGTCATAGAGTCATTGAGATGTGCAGCATCGAAACAGACACTGCTGTCCAACTTGTCCATGCCGACCAGATATCCCAACCCTATCTCGTCCTACTTGCAATCACCTGGCCCATATCCCCCCAAACCCTTCCTGTACACATGCCTCTCAAATGTTGCAATTGTACGAGCCTCCACCACATCCTCTGGCAGCTTATTCCATTCACGTACCACCCTGTGTGTGAAAGCGTTGCCCCTAAGGTCTCTTTCATATCTTACCCCTCTCACACTAAACCTATGCCCACACCAGGGAACATATTTTTCCTATTTATCCTTTCCATGCCCCTCATAATTTTGTTAACTTCTATAAGGTCACCCCTCAGCTTCCGAAGCTCCAGGGAAAACAGCCCTAGCCTGTTCAGCTTCTCCTTATAACTCAAATCCTCCAAGCCTGGAAACATCCTTGTAAATCTTTCTGAACCCTTACAAGTTTCACAACATCTTTCCGATTGTAAGCACACCAGAATTGCACGCAATATTGCAACAGTGGCCTAACCAATGTCATGTACTGCCGCAACATGACCTCCCAACTCCTGTACTCAACACTCTGACCAAAAAAGGAAAGCATACCAGATACCTTGTTCACTATCCAATCTACCTGCGACTCCACTTTCAAGGAGCTATGAACCTCCACTCCAAGGTTTCTTTGTTCAGCAACACTCCCTAGGGTCTTACCATTAAGTGCATAACTCCTGCTAAGATTCGCTTTCACAAAATTCATCACCTCACATGTATCTGAATTAAACTCCATCACTTTATACCTTTTCTTTAATCATGTCTTGTTAGCTTATCAGAATGCCAACTGTGTTAGTCAGAATTACCTGACTCCAGCTATACAATAAACCAATGGTGCTAATCCCCATTATCGTTCTACTTCTGCGACTATGGGTTTTCCTACTTTATTCTACTGTAACTATTAAGTATTGTACTGCTACCTGTGCTCAATGAACCTCCATTCCAGACTAATCTGTCATGATCAGATATTTAGCTACCCCATCTATCACAATGTTTTCCTGTCCCAAGCTGACTCTACTAACTACTAATTAGATACTTAACGTCATATCCTGCTACAAGTGTCTCAAGCAGGCTGACTCTACTATTAATTAATTATTTTAAGTCATATCCTAAGTATGTACTGTCACGACTTGTCTCAAACTGCCATGATGATATTTAATAGGCGAGGCTGACTTTACTAATTGTTACTATCTCAGCCTGCCATTGTAACCTTTCAGCACATTCTGACTCTGCTAATTGGTGTAGGAGCATTCCACTATTCTTATCCCATCCTGCACAGTAGCTCCATCCTGCCAAAGTCATCTTTTGACTAGTGTAGCATTCCGCAGACCCCTTGCAACAGATCGCCAGTCGTTTCCATGCCTTTACCCTTCCCATGCTTTCATGCTCTGTATTTTCTCTGCAGTGTTGGGATCTTTCATCAGACATCTGTTTATCTTCACCCCACTTTCTCGTGCCTGGTCCTTATCCATATGTGCTCTCGCTTCTCAAGTATTCGGTTAAATACTCCTGAAATGCTTTGATGACTCATAGCTTTACCACACGTTCAAACAGTGAAATCCAAATAAACAGCACTCTAAGAGTGAAAACGTTCTTCCTATATCTCCTCTGAACAGCCTCTCCCTTGCGATTAACGGAGATCCCTGGTTGTTACCTCTTCCCATAAGAAGTTCATTCCTATCACACATACCGATTCCCTTCATGTGCACCTTAATCACTTGCTCACTCAGCCTTCTCCGCTCCCAGATAAAGAGTCTGAGCTGAGCTCGTCTATCTTCGCCATGGCGATAGTGTCGTGCTGGAAATGTATAGCAGGTCAGGCAGCATCTGAGGAGCGGGAGAATCGACGTTTCTGGCATAAATCTTTCATCAGGAATGAGGTTTGTGGGTGGGGGCTGAGAGATAACTGGGAGGGGGTTGGGGTTGGGTGCAAGGTAGCTGGGAAAGCAAATGGTGCATGGAGGCGGGGAGAAGGTGATAAGTCAGAGGGGGAGAGATGGATAGGTCCGGAGGATGGTGCTGCGTTGGATGTTTCAGACTGTGATAATGTGGGTGGAGGGGAAATGAGGAAGCCGCTGAAATCCACACATATCCCGTGTGGTTGCAGGGTCCAAAGGCAGAACATGAGGCGTTCATCTTCCAGGCGTCAGGTGGTAACGGTTTGGTGGTGGCTTATGCCCGAAACGTCGATTGTCCTGCTCTGCAATTCACATGGCAGGAGAGATGTGATAATCAAAGACTAAAAGAAGGACAAAAACGTATAGGTTCAGAGTTAATGGAATTCGACACAGTGCGGACAGAAACCATTTGGCCAGTTGAATATGCACTGTGCCATGGAAGAGATTCACACTCCTCCACTCTATCTTTATAAACCCGCATTTGTGATCCACCTACGAAAATAGAAATTACTCCAAAAGCTCAGCGAAATCAGGCAGCGTCAGTCGATAGAAATCAGGGTTAACATTGCAAATTAAAACCAGTTCCGAGGAAGGGTCTGTTGACCCGAAATGGTCATTCTGTTTTCCCCGAGCTGCAATTCTGAATTTTATCTCTTATTTACAGCACTTACAGTACATTCAGATTTTATTTGCCATTTACCTGAATTGCACACCTTTGAACTGTGGGAACGAATCGGAGCAGCCAGAGGAAACTCACACGGGAGAGAGAGAGAGGAGTGTGCAAATTCCACACAGTCAGTCAAAGAAGATATGAATCGAAGGCGGGTTTATGGCGCTGAAAGGCGCAGTTCTACCCACTGAGCCCTCCCAATATTCAAGCGCCTGTCCTGGAAGCGAATTGAACCCGCCCTCACGCAGTGACAGGCTGTGGTACTACCCAGGAATTCTATGCAAAAAGAAGCCTATTTGTTAATACTCGAAATTAACATTCGCTCAACTTCCGAACAATTTTTTAAATTGCTTGGTCTATAGCCTTGTATGTCTTGGCATCACAAATTCACATCTGAAAACTTCTGAAAGTTCTGAGGATTTCTACCTCTGCAACCTTTGCATGCACTGAGTTCCAGATTTCAACCTACCGCTGTTTCAAAACATTTGACTGCACATTCACTCAAATCTTTCCTCTTCTATCCTTAAATCTATGCCACCCTGCCCCTCCCCCGTGATCGATCTCACCATCAAAGAGAAACATTAATTTCAGTGTACGCCATCTATATTCCTGATTATTTTATACATTTCAACCATGTTTCCTCTCAATCTCTTCGACTCTAAGTAAAACGCCTCCAGTCTGTCCAATTTCTCTTCATAACTGAAACTCTTCCACCCAGACAATATCCTGGTAAATCTCTCCTGCATCATTTCCAGTGCTATCATATCCGTAATATAATGCGAATTTCAGAACTGCACACAATAGACAAGACAGAGCTAAATGAGCAAGTGAAATAAATGATGTAGAAGTCCACAGACAGAGGTAGATTAGATTCCCTACAGTGTGGAAACAGGCCCTTCGGTCCAACAAGTCCACACCGACCCGCTTAAGCGTAACCCACCCAGACCCATTCTCCTACATTTACCCCTGATTCGCTGCGGTCTCACTGCACGAGAGACATGGATTCGATCCCAGTCTCGTGTGACTGTGTGCAGTTTGCACATTCTCTCTTTGCTTGTGTGAGTTCCCCCCACAGTCTGAAGGTGTGCAGGTTACTGGGATCAGCCATGGGAAATGAAGGGGAACGGAATAGGTGTGGAGTGTGGGTCTGATAGGATGTGCTTCGGAGGGATGGTGTCGACTGGAAGGGCCGAATGGCCTGCTTTCCCACATGGTCGTCATTCTCGGATTAAGGGTCAGCTACGTTGTTCTGGCCTTGGAGTCACAAGTAAGCAGGATTGGGTAAAGATGTACAAGCGACATGCATGAATGGAATTGCAGGAAATTAAAGGCATGTTCTCTGTTCCTGAGGTCAGGCTTCCATTCCAGGATTTATTCGTCGAAAATAACATTACCAGTTCCATGTGTGAGTCCCCAAGGATGACTAGTTTATTATATAACCACAACATCACCTTCTCCAGGTTGCAGTATTTATTGGGAACAAGAAGCTGATTCTGACCTCATGCGAGCAAAAGCAGATGCCAATGTCAAAACCACTGATCCAAACAGGAAAAATGAAATTTCGAACCTTGCCACCCCAAAGCTGAAGTCTCCACAGGCTTCAGATGCGCCAACCGGCTGTCTCAGCAACATTTACTGTTTATGGTCATAATATTATAAATGGGGGCAAGTATTCCCTTCCGCCCCGCTTTCGACCAGGAGCAGTCCCAACCTCGGAAATACATGCGCCTCTCTCTCGTCATTCCATCCCAATTTCCAATTGGATCTGCATGCATGCTTCACACAGTTTCTCTGATTCCGGGTCTGGAGCTTGGATTATGTGTGATTGCATGCAGCAGTTGGGACTGCCTTGTGTGGGCAAAGTGATGAAGTAGCCGATGTTCAACTATAATGCTATTGAAGCATACGTTTCAACAATATTCTGCACTCTCCCAAGAGTTTGGAGAGTTTCATTAATCCCATTCTCCTGTACTCTCATTCATGGAATCTCCACAGTCTCTGGGGATGCTAAAGTTAAAGATTCGGTTCATTCTGCGTTCCCACATGCCTGTCGCTAAGTCCTGATATTGTACATTCTTCCTGACATTTCCTCTGCTACCATTTTGTTTGCAGTTTGCAGGCGTGCTCTGTGGAATGCTGTAACCGTTTAGTAGTTCGTATTCTGCGTAGTGATTGCAGCGACCTCGGCTAGAATCCACATCATGGCGGTCATTTCTCTCAAAGTTTTACTTTTGGTGAAACACGGTAAGAAATTAATCATTTTTACATGATAATGTTCTCCGAGGTGATGATTTGTTTTCCATCGAATTTAGTTCTCTGATATTTCTGCGTTTCATGTATCAGGATTTAAACCCAAAAGTTCTCGAAGATGTCTCTCCATCGCACTCTCCCTAACTCTCTTTTCCGTCCCTCGTCCCATTTGACTGAGGCACTGCACAATCTAACATACACTTGCACGTTGATACTATCCAGTCTGTGCCGTTGCACTCACTGTTGCCCCAATCTCTTCATTGGCACTTTCAAATCATTCGATCCGTTTGGATATCGTGGCTGTGAGATCAATTCTCTTTGAGCAGCTTTTACTGACATGGACCAGAGATTATTGGGCGTGAGGTTCAATAAAAGGGCATAGGGAATAACTGGGGAAAAGAGACTCTATTGGAAAAGATCCCCCATGAGTGTTTTCTGCGATAGCCTAGTGGTATTATCGCTAGATTGTTCACACATCAAAGCCAGGTAATGTTCTGTGGAGACGGGTTGGATTCACACCACACCACGACGATGGTAGTATGTGAATACAATAAATGTCTCGAATTAAGAATCCGTTGTCTGAAAAACCCATCTGTTTCACACGACGTCCTTGAGGGAAGGAAACTACCGTCCTTATCTGGTCTGGCGTCCACGTGACTCCAAACCGGAAGGCAATAAGTGCTGCAGAGCTACCCCCGATGCTGTTACAGAATGGAAAGATGTTCATTCGGCTCATTGCTAGAATTGTCCAGGGGTGAGATCGCACTGGGAAAGTTGCAGGAGAGATTCACTCGGATAGTGTCTAGGCAGAAGAGTTTCAGTCATGAAGGGAGACAGGACAAACTGGGGTTGTTTGTCACCGTGCAGAAGAGTTTGTGAGGGGTATAGATAAGGTAGACTGAAAGAAGCGTTTCTCATCGATGGAAAGAACGATCACGGGGGGGGGGGGGGGGGGCATAAATTTAAGGAGAGAGACAGAAAGGCTTAAGTAGATGTGTAGAAAAGTGGTATAGGCCGGCGAGTGTTCGAATTTGGAACACACTGTCTGTAACGGTCAGAAAGGCAGCAACCCTTATAACTTGAAGGAATATTCAGATGTGAATATGTTCTGCCAATACCTGTAAGGCTATGGGCTAAACGATTCGGGTCGTTAAGCAGTTGCTTTTGACAAATGCAACCACAACGGGCTGAAGTGTCTCCTTTGAAACTGTTGTCCTCGGTAGTATAGTGTTTAGTGTCGCCGTATGTTATGTGGGAGTTAGGAGCTCAATTCCTCGCTGGGGCACTGTAAAGGTTTTAAAACTGTCGCTCCGTTTCCAAGTGCGGGTTATTAATGCCTGTCCTTCCATTCTCCATGGGACATGTTGCAGGAAGGTCAGTGCTGTCTGAATCAGCGTGGGGAAGGACTGCAGCTCCCGGCAAGACAGATTGTCAGTGAAAGTACTAACACGTGACTTTTCCAACCTGCACCTTATGTCTGTATTGGAATCTAAACCATTTAATAGAAAGAAGAAGGAAGCTGAGGAAGAAACAGAGTAAACCAATTCAGATGTGAGCGCAGAAACATTTTCCGCAGCATCATGAGGAAAACTGACAAACGGCTCTGAGAAAGAGTTTGTCTTTCAGAACTGTTAGTTCACAGAGATGTTTTTGTTCCACTTAAGCCCTGAAGAAATTGAATAACAATTTATCTAAAGACTTGAAATGTCAGAACACACCAGGCGATGAGTCACGTGCTGGAAACTGTGTTTACAAGCCAGATGTTTGGTGACTGATAATGATGCAATAGGCTGAAGGACCATTCGCCATGCTTTGAAAAACTCAAAAACAGTCATTTTTCAACTGAAGGCAAAAAGGCAAAATCAAA
>NC_057717.1:16523591-16526866 GCF_004010195.1 Chiloscyllium plagiosum
TTTCTGTTCCTAAAATTGTTGGCCTTAATATGAAGCTGCAAAACCGACCTGAGTAAAATGTGCCAAATTTTTTAAAAAGCGTGGTCCTCCCGGAGCACTGAACCAAGGTGAAATGTACAAAGAACAACATACAAAGGGCAGACAATATTGGGTAATTGATCCGTAGTGATCAGTATATCAAGGTAAACAGGAAAACCGATATTCAGTATTTACATTGAAACTGGCTCCACGAGGCATGTAGTTAACTCTCACAAACCACTATTCCACTTCCGTATTCCTGACGCCCACTCCGTTCTTGTTTTAAACTGATTGAACGTCAGGCAATTGCAGATGACATTGCTGATGTGGAACAGTAGCATATAGAACATAGAACATTACAGTGCAGCAAAGGCCATTCGGCCCTCGATGTTGTCATAAGAATCTGAAGCCCATCCCATCTACACTGCTCCATGTACGTCCAATTGCCTCTCCAATGACGACTTAAATGCACTTAATCTTGGCGAATCTACTACCGTTGCAGGCAAAGCATTCCATACCCTAACTACTCTCTGAGTAAAGAAACTATCTCTGATATCTGTCTTTTCCTTGTCTCCCCTCGTGTTTGCCGTCCCCATACTTGGAAAAATGCTCTCCCTGTCCACCCTATCTAACCCTCTGATTATCTTGTATGGCTCCATTAAGTCACCTCTCAATCTTCTTCTCTCCAACGAGGACAGCCTCAAGGCCCTCAGTCTTTCCTCGTAAGACATTCCTTCCATACCAGGCAACCTCCTAGAAAATCTCCTCTGCAGCCTTTCCAAAGCTTCAACATCCTTCTTATAATGCAAATACTCCAAATGTGGCCGTAACAGAGCTTTGTACAGCTGCAGCATAGCCTCCTGGTTCCAGAACCCAATCCCTCTATTAATAAAGGCCAAAACACTGTATGCCTTCTTCACAACTCCCTTAATCTGGGTGGCAACTTTCAGGGATCTGTGTACATGGACACCGAGATCTCTCTGTTCATCTGCACACCCAAGAATCTTACTATTAGCCCAGTACTTTGCATTCCGATTACTCAATCCAAAGTGCATCACCTCACACTTGTCCACATTAAACTTCATTTGCCACGTCTCAGCCCAGCTGTGCATCCTATCTATGTCTCTCTGCAACCTACTATATCTTTCGTCACTATCCACAACTCCTCCGACCATAGTGTCGTCCGAAAATTTACTAACCCACCCTTCTAAGCCCTCATCCAGCTCATTTATAAAAATAATGAGTAGCAGTGGACCCAACACCGACCTTTGCCGAACGCCGCTAGTAACTGGACACCAAGATGAACATGTTACATCAACTAAAACCCTCTGTTTTCTTTCAGCGAGCCAATTACTGATTCAAACTGCTATGTCTCCCACAATCCCATTCCTCCGCATTTTGTATAATAGCCTACTGTGGGGAACCTAATCGAACGCCTTGCTGAAATCCATATACACAACATCAACCTGTTTACTCTCATCTCCCTGTTTGGTCACTTTGTCAAAAATCTCAATAAAGATTCGTTAGGCACGACCTACCCTTTACAAAACCGTTCTGACTGTCCCTGATCAGATTATTCTTTTCTAGATGATTACAAATCCTATCTCTTATAACCTTTTTCCAACGCTTTACCAACAACCGAAGTGAGACTCACTGGTCTGTAATTACCAGGATTGTCTCTACTACCCTTCTTGAACAAGGGAACCACATTTGCTATCCTCCAGTTCTCAGGCAGTATTCCTGTAGACAATGATGATTTAAAGATCAATGCCACAGGCTCGGCAATCTCTTCCCTTGCTTCTCAGAGGATCCTAGGGTAGATCCCATCCGGAGCAGAGGACTTTTCTATTTTCACATTCTGCAGTATTTCTAATACCTCTTCCTTACGAACCTCAATCTCTTCGAGTCTAGATGCAAGTATCTCTGTATCTTCCTCGCCAACATTTTCATTTTCTCTCGTGAACACTGTCGCAAAATATTTATTTAGTGCTTCCACATGTCTCCTCTGACTCCACAACTTCCCACTATTATTCTTGATTGGCCCTAATTTAACTCTCGTCATTCTTTTATTCCTGACATACCTATGGAAAGCCTTAGGATTAACCCTGATCCTATCCGACAAAAACTTCTCATGTCTCCTCCTGGCTCTCATGTCTCCTCCTGGCTCTTCTGAGCTCTCTTATTAGGTCATGCAGGGAAACGATTCTGTCTGCTGCACAACATCATTCTGCTTCGAAATATCAGGCAGTATTTCATATTGATTACTGCAAACGTTAACTTTTAACAAGTCATGACAGTTAAAGCATTGAATCCTCATCACTATACTACCAGGGAAGATTTCTGTTAACACCACCCTGGACACCATGAGATTCATCATTCTATACTCTCATCCTTCTGTGCATGATCCCTTCGGCTCCGTTTCGGTCTTGTTGGTTGGTTTACAATACTGAGGCTATACAATCATCGTTGCATTTCAGATTCTAATGTATGAGACCTTTTCTCTGAGCTGGCAATGTGCTTGCTCAGTGCTGGTAACACTGAACTTGTAACCTAGAAAAGTGCTTGAAATAGGCCATTCCTGTTTTTCATTCCAAGAGCTTGAGGAAAACCGTTCGGCAGGACAAGAAATAGTGGGCGTGAGCAATGATCAAGTTTGGCAGCAAAAACGAGGTGAGGCAGTACAAACTACAGATTGAAGGGGAAACAATGAGCAAGGAACACTGGGACGGGAGGGGCTGAATGCTTCCTTCCTTTGCTGTAACCAGACACTGCTGTTGAAGTCTAAAATGGGACAATATCAGACAAGTTGGTGAAATCTTACTTTCTGCTTGTTTTCTCCAGAGGATTGTGTCACTCTTGGGGAAATGTACCTGCGTGCTTCAGTCTGTGGGTAAAAATGGGGTTCAGTTACCCGACTGAGTGTGAACACATTTTTACCATCTCAAACTTTAATCCTATTTATTGTGTCTTACAAGACTAAAACGTTCCAGAGAAATTAGCATTTAGATGAACACGTGAAACGTCAGAGCTTACAAGGTTGCAGACCCTGTGCTGGGAAATGAGATGAAGGGACCAATTCTGTGCTGTAAACACTCGATAATTCAATCATGTTTGAGGGGAAACATATCTGCAGTGACATAAATCCAAAAACTGTGTTATGAAGAAACTCTGCAACTGCTTCTGCACTCATCCCTGGTAGTCTTGTGGTTAGTATTCAGCGCTTTAACTGAGTGGCCTGGGTTTCATTACCGTTCAGG
>NC_057717.1:16527355-16530604 GCF_004010195.1 Chiloscyllium plagiosum
AGATCAGTCAATACCCCAACTCTTCAAAGAAGTGAAAAATGTCTTCCCTCTCTCTGCACTGTCGGACAGTTAATTCCTCATTCTCCTCTGATTCCACTTCCCAAAGATTTCAAAATACTGTAAAAACTGAGTCTCAGCTATTTCTTTTCTGTGCTTTTCATACATAGGAGCTGCAGCGATTGAGTGCGTTGGTTTCTGAAAACGAAACGTACCTATGAGCAATGTATTGGGCTATTCCATGATTGCATTCTCTGACAACGGTGGAACGTGACTGATGTTGTCCATGACATGGAAGTGCCAATGTTTGAGTTGAGTAGACAAAGTTAAAAATCACACAACATCAGGGCATACTCCAGCAGGTTTATTTGGAAGCACTAGCTTCCAGATGCTCCTTCAGCAGGTGGGTGTTTTTCTGCAGAAACTTGGTGTGTGTGTCAATATGCGTGATCTTTTGGAAGATCATCTGGACTTTAACCGACGGTTCCTGGTGTCGATGGTACCCATGACTTGGAGGTGTTGGTGTTGGACTGGGGTGGCCAAATTTAAAAATCACACAAAGCCATTTTAGATTCCAACAGTTGACAAATACCTGATGAAGAAGCAGTGCATGGACGCTAGTGCTTCGAAATATGCCTGTTCGGTACAGTCTGGTGCTGTGTGATTTTGACTCTGATAGTTCTTGGTAATGTTTAACTGATCGAAGACAGTGAACGAAGTTTCGTTCGTGGAGATGAAAATTTCAAATATTATCCACCTCAGCGTAACAAAAATGATTAGTTTGGATGCGTGATGAATCTCCACAATGCGCTTGCGCCAAGTAAAAGTCGAACTTTCAATTGCCTGATCCGTAGCCAGCTATAGGAATGGTTGTACCACTGGCCAGATGCACAGCTGAGACTTTACAGGCTGCAGCGCTGTATGTTAACATGTACATGAGCAATAACAGTAACAGTCACAAGATGAACAAAGAACAAAGATAACCACCATCATTGATTCAAATTGTCCTCGAAAAAACGACCATTCACAATCTCATCAGCCAATCAATGAGGTCACTGCTGATCAAGGGAATTGCAACTTGCTTTGCTGAGTTTTCACCATAATTTGAGGTAATCTCCAGCCTAATCAAAACATCGCATATTCCCATTAATTTTCAGCTTTAGATTACGTTAATGACCTGTCCGTATTTGTAGGAAACTGAACAACATGAAATGAGTGAAAACGTCCTTTCGGTGAGGTAATCCAGTGCAGAGTCGGCCAGTAAAGAAAAGACAAAGACATGAAACATCACTCCCATTTCTCTCTGTACCAATGTGTTTTCCTGAGTTGAATGTTTGCAGGACTTGTCTTTAGTATCTTAAGAATAAATTATTTTCCCGGGAAAGATTCTTCATAAATCAATTAACATCTGAGTTGTTGAAACATATTTTACTTCAGATTAAAATAGTTGAATATCCTTTTCCATCAGCCTAATGTCCCAATCCTCCCTCCTTTTCCATGTAAATACCAGCTGCTCCAAGTGAGGTTGGAGCTCCCAATCTGACGTTCCAATGCTCCTTGCTGCTCCATGCCAATAGAAGCTGCTCTCTTGAAGTTGGAGCTCCCAGTATGATGTCCCAGTGCTCCTTGCTCCATGTCAATAGGAGTGGTCCAGTTGAGGTTGGATCTACCACGCTGATGTCCAAATGCTCCCAGCTGCTACATGTCATTAAAAGCTAGTCCTTGTGAGGTTGGAGCTCCCAGTCTGATATCCCAATGCTCCTCCTCCATGTCAATAGAAGCGGTCCAGTTGAGGTTGGATCTATCACTCTGATGTCCCAATGCTTTCTGCTGCTATACGTCATTAAAAGCTGCTCCAGGTGAGAGTGGAGCTCCCAGACGGATCTCGCAAAGCTGCCTGCTCCATGTCAACTGACGCTGCTTCAAATTAGGTGAGATCTCGCAGTCTGATGTTCCAATGCTCCCTGCTGCTTCATGTCAATAGACGCTGCTCCAGGTGAGGCTGGATCTTCCAGTCTGATGCCCCAATGCCCCCTGCTGCTCCACGTCAATAGGATCTGATCCAGTTGTGGTTGGAACTCCCAGCCTGCTGCTCCAAGTCAATATAAGTTGCTGCTGGTGTGGTTGGAACTCCCAGACTGATGCCACAATGCTCCCTGGTCCATGTCAACAGACGCTGCTCCAGATGAGGTGGGAGCTCCCATCCCTGGCAACTCACACACCTCGGGACCATCATAGAAATAGTGCCCACTGACCATTTCCACCACTGGAGCTATTGGTGGAATATCCGCATCATGTAAACCTAATATTAGTTTTCGTCACCATCGAATCATTATTTCCAAAAGACATTCTTTCTGAAACCTTATTTAGCATGTGCATATTGCAGTCAATCCGAAGTTAGAAAATTGTGCTAATTGATATATGCTCAATAAAAATTACATCCTATTTTTCATGTTGAGTAACTGCTACTTAGCAAGGACAATGTTTGAATGAAATCACACTTTTATTCCAGGTGAGGGAATGTGGTTTGCATTATTTAAAATGAAGTTGTTCACTGTGTAAAATGATCAAATAGATCTCAATTTCGAAACAAAATTGGTTACGTTGTCATCCATCTTGACATGTGGTGTCTTCTTCTTTCAACCACACGGGTATTAGAACGAAACGTCTGTTAATGACATGCGTATAAGGACACGTGAAATCATTTTCATGCCTATGATACATGAATCTGCGGCTATTGATCCACAGTTTAGGTTCAGTCCCTACAGTTAACATGCTTACTTTTCCATTTGTTCATAGTTCAATGTGATGCATCCAGTGTGTGCATAACGAGAAGGAGCTTGCTTCCCACATCTTGTGTTTATATGAGTCTTATGTCCAGCCTTCATCAATGGGAGAGCAAGGGGCGAGGGCGAGACTAATGTGTAAGTCTCCGTGCCCATGCACGGCACCAACATCGGCAATTCTCTACTGTGCATTTATAGCTAGTTCTCGGTGCCCCTACACCCACGCCCTGCCCCTTTGAATTATCTCCATTATTTTGTGCTGTCTCTCTGTGCTCTTCTCACCAAGATGAATCACTTCTACTCAACCTGCTCCAGATTTCATCTGACAAAACAGTCGTTAAGAATCCCATTGCATAAACATGCCCTTCGGCATCTCTCGTTATTTGTTTTTCCAGGATCTCTTTCATACGATAAAAGGTCATAGCAGCTTGACGTGAAAAATAAAATCGCGTTCCTTTTCATTATC
>NC_057717.1:16532671-16546889 GCF_004010195.1 Chiloscyllium plagiosum
TTTTTCAGCAGATCGATAACGTTTCCCATGTGCACTGCGTTAAATTCCGGGAAAATAGATGTTGAACTGTTTTCATGTTACACAGTTTGTTGCAAACTCACAAAGGTTATTGCAATAATAATTTTAAAAAATCACATAGGACAGTTTGAATATTGTATTGAATTGAATTTTGGTCTGAGCATATTTTATCTTCAATGGCGTGCTGCAGAGATGTACAGAGGGTTAACAACACAAAAAGACATTTCTTGGGTGGAATTAAGAATGTACGAAATATACATAACATCATGTGAATGTAGTCAAAGCTTTAAAGTAAGTGTTGCGTCTCCAAGTGACGGTTCAATTCCTACGCATTAGGATATAACTTCTGTCTGCAGTTATTTTAGGACATCAGCTCCATTTACAGAGTTTCACCTTGAATAATACGCCAGACCTTACCAATCCATGAACTTTTTATACTCAATCTTAATCAGTTGTACGTGTTCATGAAATTTCTTTGTGTCTAAAGTCAACCAAATTCGATTTTGTTATGCAACCACACTGACTTTCACTCAATGGTAAATTTCCTCCTTGTATGTTTGCTCATGTATCTTTTAAAACACTGTGAAATCAGCTTCTACCTTTAATTTTGGAAAGCCGTTCACGATTTAAATAACTCTATTGAGTGGAATAAACTCTCATCCAAACTTTTCTTAATCATTCACTAATGGTTTTGAAGCTCTAACGCAAGTTATTGATTCACTCGAAAGAGGGAACTGCCCCGATTTAGTCATTCAAACCTCGCGTTGTGTGAAAATCTCATTTGTTTACTTCAAACTTGCGTGTTTCTGCTCCAGCATTTCCAAATCTCGTGAATAAACTCCTTCACTCTTTCTATCAACCTGATGAAACCGTTTGTATCCTTTCTGATATTTTTATGTCACAGTAAACAATGCCACTTGGCTTTCGAATATCTTGCTATCCAGGAAACAGCGTCTGTGCCGTTTCTAACTTCTTTACATGTTTTTGGTGGAGAATGAGGACAAGGATTACACACAATGCTCCCACTGAGGGTGACCTGAAGATTTTACAGTTACACTATGAACTCTTTGCTTTTTAAATATGACGTCTCTATGCATAATCTCCAATAAGGTAAATTATTAACTATCCAGTTCATGAACATTGTCTCCATGGAGACGAAAGTTACCTATCACTCTCTTTATTCTTCCACGGAATGTTCAAAAGGTTTGTAATGCCAACATCTCTTACTCCTCGTGCCCTGAGTGCGTCTCAGCTATTTCTAAAGGCAACTGAAGTTCAAATGCTTCATAGTGTGTCTCCCGTTATTCCAGTGCAGACTGGTTCTGGACAGTAAATGCTATCACCAAAGGCCACTTTGGATCTGAAATCAAAAGTTTTCACATAGTAATTGTCGTAGCTATTGTGTAGCATGTGTCCGTGTTCTTGTTAAATTTGTTCATTTCCTGGGTCCCTGTATTGAATTCTACTGAATGATTAATTTGTGAATAGAGACATTCCCTTCACCACTCATTCGAAACTCAATGGAACATTGAAAATTTTTACTCATACGCTTCCAGACTACAGTCCTGCCATTACTGGGATGAATCAGTGAACATTCCCCACGGATCCTCGAAGACAAGGATTTCCTTTTCCAGTTTAGGAGATCATTACAGGACTGAATCCCATGTGTGCGTTCATTAAAACCAAAACAGTTGCAGCAAGACTTACAACTAAGATTTTGCAATCTGCTTGCATTGGTTGTCCCAAAAATTACGTTCCATATTATGGTACGTTTGTGGATGAACGCACTTTCTGAATCTTGAGCAATTATATTTCAGTTTTGTCAAAAAGTATCATTTGCTGTTCTCTCTTTCCCTTTCAGTTTCCCGTTTTATATCCCGTGTCTTAAGTTTTCAATCAACCTCGCTCCTGATTACCAATCCGAGAGAATGCCATAATTTTGTCAATTTATATGCAGTGCAGCTGTAGGGCTCGGTGACCAAGTGGAAAGACATTGGTCACGTGAACCAAATAGCAGTACCGACCTGGTGGAATCCGGCCGTTCCATCGCAGCCATATTTAAAACATTTAACGTAATCTTTAACCAAATCATATTGGCAGAAAATAAGAAAACAAAAACAAAAAAATTGCTGATGTTGAAAATCAAACAAAAACAGACGTTTCTGGAAAATTTCAGGACGTCTGGCAGCATTTGTGGAGAGACGGGCCCAGTGGATGTGAAACTGTGATTCATCTGCACAGATGCTGCCAGCACACCTGTGATTTTACAGCAATTTCTGTATTTGTTTCAGATTGGCAGATTTTGTCGCAGTTCATGAGAACAGTGCTCACTAGAATCAAACAGACAGCACAGACCTAGTAGTGAGAA
Organism: Chiloscyllium plagiosum; assembly: GCF_004010195.1. Lineage (NCBI taxonomy): Eukaryota > Metazoa > Chordata > Chondrichthyes > Orectolobiformes > Hemiscylliidae > Chiloscyllium > Chiloscyllium plagiosum. The sequence continues at coordinate 16,535,058 of NC_057717.1, forward strand.
ATGAGACATTAATAATGAATGAGTGGAGAGTGCTGTACTGGAAAAGCACAGCAGGTAAGGCAACATCCGAGGAGCAGGAGAATGGACGGTTTTGGCATAAGCCATTCATCAGGAATTTGGCTTGTGAGTCGGGCAGAGGGACAAAGCTGAAGCCAGGTGCCAACTCGCAGGCACCTCCTCCTATAGACCCCGATCACAAATTATCCTCCCCTCACCAAGCCATCATCTCCCACACCATCCACAATCTCATCACCTCTGGGGATCTCCCATCCACAACCTCCAACCTCATTGTCTGTGAACCGCACACTCCCCGATTCTACCTCCTTCCTAAGATTCACAAACCTGACTGCCTCAGTCGTCCTTTTGTCTCATCCTGCGCCTGTCAAATCCGAATAATCTCTACCTACCTCGACACAATCCTCTCTCCCCAGTTCAGGAAATGCCCACTTACATTCGTGACACACCTATGCACTTCACCTCCTCCAAGAATTTCGTTTCCCTGGCCCCCACGCGTCATCTTCACCATGGACATCCAGTCCCAGTACAAATCCATCTGCGATGACAGAATTCTGCAAGCCTTCCATTTCTTAATCTCACACCATCCCAACCAGTATCCTTCCACCGACATCCTCATCCACCTGGCTGAACTAGTCCTCACAATCAACAACTTCTCTTTCCAATCCTCCCACTTCCTCCATCGAAACTGATAGCCATGTGCAGCCGTATATGACCTAGCTATGTCTGCCTGTTTGTCAGACATGCGGTACTGTCCATCTTGCGCAGTTACACAGGCACCATTCTCCACTTGTTCCTCCGCTACATTGATGAATATTTGGCGCCACTTTGTGCTCGAACGAGGAGGTTGAATAGCTCACCAACTTTACCAACACCTTCCACTCAGACCTCAAATTTATCCGGATCATGTTGTCAACTTCCCTCACCTTCCTGGACCTCTCCATCACCGACTCTGGTGACTGACTAATTACAGACATATACTACAAGCCCACCGACTCCCACACTTATCTAGACTACATCTCCTCCAACCCTATCTCGTGTAAAAACGCCATTCCTTATTCCCAATTCCTCCACCTCCACCACATCTGTTCCTAGGATGACCAATTACACCTCAGAAAGACCCAGTTGGTCTCTTTCTTCCACGATCACAAATTACCTTCCCACGGGGTTGACAGCGCCCTCGAGTTCATCACCTCTATTTCACACACCACCCTTGAACCCAAGCCTCTCAACGCAACAAGGACAGAACCACGTGGTGCTTACTTTCCACCCCACCAAACTCCGCATAAACGCATCATATTCTGCCACTGATGCCACCTCCAAACAGACACCACCACCAGGGATATATTTCGTACCCAGCCCTGCCAGCATTCCGTAAAGACCATTCCCTCCATGACCCCGTCTTAGGTCCACACATCCCCCCACCAGCCCACAACCCTCTCCAGACACCTTTCACTGCCACCAAAGGAAGGGTGAAACTAGCACCCACACCACTCCCCTCATCTTAGCCAAGGCCCGAAGGGATCATTCCACATCCGTTAGAAATTCACCTGTACAGCTACCAATGTCATCTACTGAATCCGGTGCGCCCAGTGTGGTCTCCTCTACATCAGGGAGACAGGAAACCTTCTTGCAGATCATTTCAGAGAATATCTCTGGGACACCCGCACCCACCAACTTCACCGTCCCGTGGCTGAACACTTCACCTCCCCCTCCTACCCCATCAAAGACATACAGGTCTTGGACCTCCTCCATTGCCAAACCATTACCACCCAACGCCTGGAGGAGGGACGCCACACATTCCGGCTTGGGACTCTAACACCACACGGGGTAAATGTGAATTTGAACAGTTACCTCATTTCCCATCTCCCAAGCACAAGCCTTCAACTCGCCACCACCCTCTCGACTCATTCCATCACTGCCATTTCTAACCTATTTTCTTCTCCCTCCTATTCATCCATCTGTTGCTTTCCAGCTATTTCCCCTCAACCCCACACCACTTCCATTCATCTCTCAGACCGACTCACAAGCCTTATTCCAGATGAAGGGCTTAAGCCTAAAACCTGAATTATCCTGCTCCTCGGATGCTACCTGATCTGCTGTGCTTTTCCAGCATCACACTACCAACTCTGATCTCCAGCATCTGCAGTCCTAACGTTATCCTTGGAATTATCAATGACCTTAGAGTGAATATATCCCTCGATTGCAGTGATCACAGTGTGACTGAGTTTTCAATTTATTTTGGGTGAGGGCACGCTGGATCTGAGGCGAGAGCTTAACAGCTAAACAACGGGAATGGGATCAGATAGCGAAGTTAGGGCGGGCTGAAGTGAAGTGGAAAATTCTGTCAGAAGATGGGTCAGTACAACTGCCTCATATCACCCAGATTGTAAAAGACACACAGAAGAAGCAAAGCCCCTTCAGTGCAGGCACAATGACAGGTAACGTGGAAAGGAGACAATACAACACACTGAGGTGAAATGGACTAATTTATGTTAAAGGATTCGATACATAAGCTATTTTACATATGGACTGCCCTCACATTGGAAAAAGGCATTTCCTGCAGAGTAACGGCGACATTTGCCTGTGATATCACAATGTTGAGAGACACTGACATAGTTTCTTCTGTAGCAACGTGGCCTAGTGAAAGCATGATCGTCCCATTAACCAGAATTCAATACTTCAAAGCTCTTCTCTGCGCTGTACAACTTATTTGCTGCTCCTGTAGTCAGATCTCAATCGCTTCACAGTGTGTCTTCTTCTGCTTCCTGCTTCACGGTAACACTTGAAACGTGAACAAATCCACCTTCCACTTTCACCAATCTTTTGCAACTCCCGAGTTGGCACAGGTACGAGTGACCGATTGGCCATCTCGAGCGCTCTCATTTTGGTATGATCTGAATGATAAAGTGCACTGTGTCTGATCTGCAGAATGTCCCCACGCGGGACGGTGCTGTTTATCCCATCCCCGGGGACTGAGCTGTCTGTATTGGCAGATTATTCAGCCATTTCCCTCCACTTGCAGGCATTATGAGAGGATGCAAATGCGGACATGCTCTAAAGCTTCCACTCACGGGCACAGCCAGGTGCAAGAGCGCCACTGGAACTTAGTGTCTTTGATTGCGAACTTCCTCCAAATATCATTTATTTGAGAGAGAGAAAGATGCTGAGCTGGTGGGAAAGAGAGAGATGGGCTGTGGATTCTCTTCCCTCAGTAAAATTCCAGTCAGTGCATTTTTGTGCTGCACATTTGATGTTCAGAATCAATCTTCGCAGAACTATCCTGCAGAAAAGCTTTCATTTCAGAGGCGGCGGCTTTTTTGCTGCAATTGGGCAGCAGTTAACATCTGAGTCCCAACTGTCCCAGAAGAAGCGACTCCGAATGAAACCCTCACTCACTGAGAACCATCCCCACAGCCAGGACCTGCGGGGCTGCAGGCACCCCAAAGCGGAAGGGAGGATTAAAAACGAGCCATTATTTCTCCCTCAGCCACTCTGTCACAGAGACAGGCAGAGGGACGGCAGAGACGTGTGACGTCATTGACGTGCGACAGAAGCCGTTCAGCCCATCGAGTCCACGGCAAATCTTTATCGCTTGCTTCCCTCTGAGGTTATTCATCATCAGTGGTGCTTGTTCTAATAATAGCGAACTGTATCTGTCTCGAAATGCTGTCTCCAACATACTGATCCACATGTCATTCACGGCTGTTCGTTTCAGCGGAGGACCCTGCTGTGTGACACAGCGTGGGGAATAACTGCAAGGTGTCATGTGTATGGTACACGCCACAACTGATTTCTCTCACCTTCGCCAGTGTATTCCTAGCTCATGCAAATTACATTGCGAATCAGGTCATAACAGACCGACAGAGAACAGCAAAAAAAAACTTCCATAACTTCAAACGTATGTTTCCTCAAATGTATAAATGTGACGGGTGTATCTATTTCAGATACCATTGAGTGACAGGACGCAGAAGGTTCATCAATATGTAATGCGAAGAACGGAGCACTGTTATAGCGAAACTGTGGCAGTGGTGGTACACACACTGAAAGCTGGAATTGTCATCGAGCAGAGGATGCTTTTCATCCATTAATTTCTGGATTATGCGCCCACCACGATTCCCCTGGACCGCTCTGTTAGCGCTGACCACAGCAGTTTCACGCAGTCTTCAGGTTTTTGTAGCATGTACCTTCGCGGATGATGTCAAAAGATCTTCACTGTTACTGTGTGATACACTGTAGCACAGATGTGTCCCGGCTGTGTGAATGTAACCACCCTGTAACTTCCCCAATTCTGCTGTTTTAATTGCAAATGCAATCAGAATCACAAAATGTGTCACACTGCAGACTGAGACCATGCAGCCCACCTTCGCTCTGCTGGTTCCACGCAGTGAGGAGATGACTGTGCTTTGATTGATTGATTATTGCATGGTTCTGGATTAGTGGTGCTGGAAGAGCACAGCAGTTCAGGCAGCATCCAAGGTGCAGCGAAATCGACGTTTCGGGCAAAAGCCCTTCATCAGGAATAAAGGCAGTGAGCCTGAAGCGTGGAGAGATAAGCTAGAGAAGGGTGGGGGTGGGGAGAAAGTAGCATAGAGTACAATAGGTTTCCTCCTCTCTCTACAAGAATGTCAGGAAGTCCCTCTCCCACTGTAACTCCCAGGTCATTTCCTCTGCCCTGAAGCTCTTCAACTATGTCGCCACTCACCTATTGTACTCTATGCTACTTTCTCCCCACCCCCACCCCCCTTTAGCTTATCTCTCCACGCTTCATGCTCACTGCCTTTATTCCTGATGAAGGGCTTTTGCCCGAACCGTCGATTTCGCTGCACCTTGGATGCTGCCTGAACTGCTGTGCTCTTCCAGCACCATTAATCCAGAATCTGGGTTCCAGCATCTGCAGTCATTATTTTTACCTACCTGATTATCACATGGACATAAGTACAGTGGAAAGCGTTGTTTGCGATTGGTAAAGGCAGATCATAGTAATCAAGGACATGCAGATCACAGCGTGAGAAAAGCAAAATTTGACCAGACTCAGGAATTCAGGTTACTAAGTATAGGACGTGCGCTCAGCAAAATCCACATTGGCAAGATCAGCAATATTTCAAGTTAGACAATCCATTTCTCAGAGCAGCAACGGCCGAGAAGAAACGGTTCTTGAACTTGCTTGTGTATGTTTTCAAGCTTTGGAATCTTTATCTGACCCCGATCTCATCGAAATCATATCTTCTCAGTCAAAAATGAAGTAAAGTGCAAAATTCCAAGGCTCATCCGCAATGTGAACCGATGACTGCTCGCACGTATGTCACCTGTCTGAGGCAATACCACACCCGAGACAAACGAGCCAGAAGGGCACCAGATGTTTTAAACATTATTCAGGAGAGTTTTTTTTGGTTAACTAAGGCTATGTCTGTTGTTTCAGAGTGAAAGAAGCACAGAATTTTAAGAACAGCTTTTTTCCATTCTGACTCGCTTCTCCCAGGAGGCTGTGTTAGCTGCTTTCCCGGAACAGGGTGGTCTTGATTGGTAACTGGACGAACTCATCTTCTAATGTCACGCAGTGTTGATGGAGAGCAGCCTGAACACGGTCTTCAGCTCCCTATCAAACACGGGTTTGTGGAGCGGGGTAGGGGTCTGGCGGGAGTGGGAAGTATGGAAATTCTGGAAATGTGTAGTAAAAGGAGATCGTGCATGCACAACAAATCATTTTCTTTTGGTAACCCTTGTCCAAATAATGCCATCTGAGAAAGATAGAAAATGCTGAACTGTGAGGAAAGATTGAATCTCTCCCCATTATTCGGGACCAGTGTCTGTGCTTCTGAAAGTCACAGGGCGGCTTCTGCTGTCTGAATCAGCATGAAATGTTACTGCAGCGAGTCCCGTCGCTCACGCAGCTGATGTGTATATATTTTTCCACGTAGCCTCCAGTTCAGATCATAGATGTCACAGCTCACATCATCCCAGAGTGACAGGGAAGAGAAGGAAGCAATTCCGACCATCGTCTTTACACAACCTGGGGATAACTTGGATGTGGGAGAGCGGACAGTCTCGACTGATTCCAGCATTAACAAGCTTGGTCCGTGTGGCAACAAACGCACGAACCAGGAACTGTTAATCTTGCTTCTTAAAACAGGTGATTAAATTTTGAAGAGCATAGATATTTCTCCCTGATGTTCATAAAATGATCAAGAGCGGAGTACGGTTCCCTGAGTGTGGTCTGACTTCTGGGATATGGGTCAGGGCACTCCCACTGTGTTATATTGTGTTCACAAGATCTGACCACATGGAAAGAAATGACAGTGACAAGATCTATTGAATCGGATTCCGTGAAAAACAGAAGCCGATGGAATGAAAAGATCCATGAGGGCGGGAATGTAACATTATCTGGGAGGAAGTTGTTTTCCAGACTCGAGGAGAGTGCACAGTGCTGTTTCCAGGGGTCAATATTTGGATAAGTCGACTGAATCAGCATCGGCTGTTATTGTACTGCATCTTTTGTACAATGTTGCAAAAGCACGCGCCTTTTGTATAGAGGGGACAACTTCAAAATCCTCAATGATGCAAAACACATAAATGAGGTGAATAACAATGCAACCGCAGAAACTTGTGTTATGTCATGGGGTAAACTCCCCTGCTCAACTTTCGCTCAAATTCGCTCTCTGTCAAGTTCCTGAGTCTCAAATTCGAACAGTGAATGGTCTATGTTAATTAAAAACTGCTTGGATCTCACAACTTCAGTAGTTAATACACCCCTATATGTATGTGCGACAACAGTCATTTATCCCTCACTGTGTTAATTCAGCACACGTAGAAAAGAAATAAATATAAGAACAACAGTCACGTATGTGACTGGGATTTGACCCGATACTGCTGGAGCCAATCGATTCAGCTGTAATTGAAATTGCTTCCACTTTTGCTGTGTCGGAAATAAGATTGCACAGCTTAGTGGTGAGTTTTCATGCATTGAATTGGACCCAGCATTTTTTCTCAGTTTGAAATTTACTGGGATATAAAGGCATGGTGAAAGACACGGTAGGGTTTACTAGAATATAAAGAGGTTAGGAAGGAAACGGTCAGATTTCACTTGATACAAAGTCGATAAAAAAAGACAGACATGACGGTTACTTTGAGATAACACCACTAGAAAAGGAAAGAGCAGATTTAATGGGAAGGTGGGATAGATAAAGAATCATGCGGGAGAAATCAGGAAAGACTTAGTTGTCTCTGAAGGGAGGTTATCCAGCTGATGTGACGTTGTAAGAGTAAATCTGAGGGAACTTCATTCGTTTAGGTGAGTGGAAACTAAAAGATGGAGCTTCAAAACCAACGGGGAATGATGAAGAAGTTTGGAGCAGATTTTTTAAATCTGAAAATCATAGAAATCGGAGATGAATTTCCAGAAATAAAAATATTTTAGGAGCTGATTCCATTATATTTCAAAAGTCGTGTGCAGGCACACAGGGAGTGAATTTAACAGCGACAGAGATTCTGGGCTGCATGGATGGCAAGGCAAAAGGGACATACTCTCGAAGTGGATAACATTCATCGGAAAGAAATTGCATAAAACCTGCAACTGAAAATGTTAGGTATAAGAAGAGCTGCTGGCGTTGATATGTGTTGCAGCTTATTCGACATGAAATATTATACATTGTAAATACACTGAGCTGTTTGGTTTAGCTCTGCATTGAATGGAAGTCTGTTAGCTCAGTCCGCTGGCTAACTAGTTATGAGAAAGGTGAGACCAACAGCATGGGATTAATTCTCTCACTGTCTCAGGTTTGCATAAGGATCATCATCTACCCCACTCATCTGATCTGTAATACTATGGTGCCTCTAGTGAGTCAGATTTGGCCTGTAGATGTAAAACATCATTATCATTGCCATCTGTTGCCTTGAACATTTGGTCACAATCACTCGAAAGAAGAGTGAGTCCATTTAATACTCACTAATCTTTGCTTGAAAAATCATGTGACAAGACTCGACCTTATGCCGGTTTGCACCCTCTGCCCCACCCAACAGCAAAACTATTTGTTATGCCTTTAGCAGATTTACTAACAACATTCAAACTCCCAAAAGAGATAAATCTAATACTTTCGATTGGATAATGAGATGAGCGTGTTTGCAGGAAATTGAATGATATGAAATGAGTTAAACATACTTTCCCAGAATGTAATCCAGTGCAGGGTTAGCGATTTGAGAAAAGTCATTAAGCTAAAATTTCACCTCTGTTTCTGTATCCACAGATGGATATTCATTTGGGAATATTTGCAGCTTTTCATATAATAATTGACAGAAATGTGAAATTGGAGTTTTCAAATAAATGCTACTTTACTCAACATTGATTTCAACTGCGTTTTAGTATGATGCTCTAATAATCCCTTGTCAATGTCAGTAACAGCATCTTTCGATAAGCATTGAACTCACAACAGTGGCATTTTTCGCACCTTTAAGTAGCAGGCGCTAAACAATTCCGCGATTGAAGCTGCAGACAGCAAGCTGGTCACATGCCCTACTCATACCTTATGAACTTTAACTCAACTGCTCTACTTTTGCTGTGGTTCTGAAATTAAAGCTAACGCAGACCAGGTGAAACTGACATGGACCTGTGATTATTGAAGCATCAGGTTCAGGAAAGGGACACATAAAAATATGCAAAATAGTCTTCATTGAAAAATGGGTTTCTGTTGGTTCTTGCGTTGTTTACAGACAATGTTACATTGCCGCTGTCGCCAGACCTTTCCTTCATTCGGCTTCAATTCGAATCAATAAAACTTCGCAACTTCCTTCTGAAAGTTCATACTGGTAACATGAAACATACTGTATTCATCAATAATCTTCCCTATTCCTACATCCATGAACACGTTGCACTTTTTCCATGAATACTGAAGATGTAAGAGTGTGATACAAGAACAAATTCAATTCCAGTTTAAATTGTAAAGTAGGAAGAATGTACAGTAAGACTCAGAATGTCAGAAATTCATGTACGTCTCCGTGTCCAGAACTGCAGTAAAACAGAGGGTTAATCTGTCCCTGAATCCCCACGTTTGCTTGCTCCATGTGTCCAGTTGGAAACCTGTGTGAAGGAGCATGCAGTCTGACAGAGCGCCTGGGAGAATCGTCGATTGTCTGATCTAAAGCTGCAATAGGGGACTTCCATTCTGGATGTGAGAGCGGTAGGATAAATGGCACGACCTTGATATTCCGTGGTGTTGATTAACATTGCAACATGTTATTGTTGAAAACCCTCTGTCAGAAACAGCACACAGAGAGGAGCAGGAGGATGCTATACCAAACACCGGTCCTACTGCGCCATTTGACATCGTCATGACTGACCAAATACATCAATATCTTTCCCCGGTCCATCCACAACAGCCTGTCGCCCAAAGTGAAAAGACATTTAAGCAATCGATAATGCCTGTGCAATTATTGGAGGAGAATACGTTTAGAGATGGGTTTTTGCACAACGTTTGTAGATTTCTTGGGTTAGCAGTTGATTCTGGTCTGATCATGCTTCAAATTATATGATTCCGTCAAAACTCACCAACAAGGGGGTAAGGAATTATCTATGGTAAACGGCAATTTCGAGAACCCCAGACGACGAGAATTAACGATGTATCAGCAGAATAATAATTGATTCAGCTGAAATCTGAACTCCGATTCTGGTGGAACTCAAACCAAGAAACTTTGTATAGCAATGTTAACAAAGCTGTAGAAATCTAACGTGCTTTTCATTGCACCATCGAGCTGCGCTAGCCACAATTTTACTGGATCCAAAGTTGTGGTTGTCGTGGAGAAAATGTAATAAATCTCCAGGAGATGCGGGGAGTTCTTCAAGGAGTAGATATTTTATTTGCAGACAAAAAGCCGTGACAATCAGAAAGCAAATTCTTTAACGACCCCGAAACTCAGGTTCCAGTCTCTTTATATCCTTTCTTTAATTATATTTTTGTTAACTTACCAGGATGCCCAACTTGTTAGTCAGAACTAACTCACTCCCGGTATACAATAAACCATTATCGCTCTACTTCTGCCAATAGAGTTTTTCTATTGTCACGATTATGTATTTTACTTCCACCTCTGCTGCAATGATCTTACAGCCCAGACTAATCTGTCATGATTAGATTTTTAGCTACCCCATTCACCACAATGTTTTCCTGTCCCAGGCTGATTAGATATTTAGTGTATTTTTTTTCTGCTACAAGGGTTCCAAGCAGGCTGACTCTACTAACTACCAATTAAATATTTAAAGTCAAGTCCTAAATATTTATTGTCACGACTTGTCCCAACCTGCAATCATGATGTTAAGCTGGCAAGGCTGACGTTACTAATTGCTGTTATCTCAGCCTGTCAGTGTAACCGTTCAGCCCCAGTCTGACTCTGCTAATTGGTGGAGGAGCATCCCACTCTGCTTATCCCATCCTGCCACAGTGACCTTTTGACTCGTGTAGCATTCCACAGATCCCTTGTAACAGATCGACAGTCGCATCCATGCTTTTACCCTTCCCATGCTTCCATGCTCCGTATTTTCCATACGGTTTTCGGATCTTTGATCAGATATCTATTTGTCTTCGCCACACTTTCCAGGACCTGGTCCTTATCCATGTGTGCTCTAGCTTCTCAAGTATTCGGCGAAATACTCCTGAAGTGTTTGAACTCACGTTCAAACAGTGAGTTCCAATTATACAACACTCTCAGAATGAAAATGTTCTTCCTATATCTCCTTTGATTATCCTCCCCCTTGCGTTTAACGTAGATATATGGTTGTAAACACTTCCCATAAGAAATTTATTCCTATAACACGTATCTACCCCCTTACTGTACACCTTCACCTGTTCCTCACTCACTCTTCTCCGCTCTCAGATAAAGGGCCTGAACTAAGTTAATTTATATTCGCCATGACGAGATTGTCATGCTGGAAAAGTACAGCAGGTCAGGCAGTAACCAAGGAGTAGGAGAACCGATGCTTCCGGCATAAGTCTTTCATCAGGAATGAGACGTGTAGGTGGGGGCGGAGAAATAAATGGGCGGCAGTTGGGGTTGGGTGGAAGGTAGCTGGGAAAGCGATAATTGGATGGAGGTGGTGGAGATTGTGATAAGTCAGAGGGAGAAAAGATTAATAGGTCCGGAAGGTGGTGCCGAGTTGGATGCTTCGGACTGTGATAATGTGGGGGGAGGGGAATTGAGGAAAATGTTGAAATCCACATTTATCCCGTGTGGCTGCAGGGTCCCAAGGCAGAATATGAGGCGTTTCTCTTCCAGGCAGCGGGTGGTAACGGTTTGGCGGTGGGATATAAAGGCGATCTTGTGGTTCAATAGCCGTTCTTATATGGCTTAAATGAATTGGGTTAAATCGCAAGAAACGCTATTTTGTTCGTTTCATTTTATTAATTAAACTGAAAGTCACATTGTTCATTGTAATAATCGGAAGTGAATTAGATTTATCTCATTGGAGCGATTAATGATATATGCACATTTGTTCCGAATTTATTTCAGCTGAAAGAAAATACTGCTTAGAAAAAGAGACGATTAAAGTCCAAAGGAAAAACCAACAGTTTTGTTGCTCATGCTTTGGCAGATTTCACTGATCATTAAATCTAACAAACATCATGGTGATCACATCTTTTAGCCACGTGATTAAAGCAGGAAGTCGATCTCCAAGCAACGGATCACTTACTGTTCATTAGAGAAGAGGGCGAGAGGGCGAGAGCGAGAGAAAGGTGAGGTCGAAAGAGATGGGAGGGCGTGAGAGGAGAGGGCGACAGAGATCAGAGAGCGAAAGAGGGGAGGACAAGAGCGAGGAGAGAGACAGAGTGGCGG
>NC_057717.1:16547389-16686775 GCF_004010195.1 Chiloscyllium plagiosum
TCGGGGACAGATCGTTCTGGGGAATGTCAGTTATGGAATGTTGGGGAAAGAACGTTCCGGGGAATGTCAGTTATAGAATGTCGGGGACAGAACTTTCCAGGGAACTCCTTGACCTGTCCATCACCTTTCACTCCTATCCACCCCACCAACATGATGTACTGTGCCTGGACATACTGTAAAATTAATGGGGTGAGAGACGTTTCGTCCAATCACAGGAATGGGAACTAAAGGCATTGCCAGATCAGCTGAAATGGTTGGATATACCACATTGTCAATCCACCTCACAGAACCAGCCCAGACACCATACACCCAGGGTAGATATCTGTTCACCGTGGAACACTGTACAGACCAGGCCAGTGTACTGCTCAGTATAACCCAGCAATCTGTCCAGAGTGGAACACTGCACAGATCAGATCAGGGCATTGATGTATAAACCCAGACCATATATCTGTCCAGCACCGGGAGCTGTGCAGCCCACAGCAAGGCACTGATCTATAAACACGGACTAGATATCTGTCCAGCACCAGGAGAAGTGCAGACCACAACAGTGCATTGATCTATAACTCCGGACTAGATATCTGTCCAGCACGGGGAGCTGTGCAGACCACAGCAATGCATTGATCTATTAACCTGGACTAGACACCACAGCAGGGCACTAACGTGTAAATCTGAAAAAAAACATCCATCCAGCATAAGGAGCTACAGAAACCACATCATTGCATTATCTATAAACCTCAACCAGATAGTCTGGCCAGCACAGCGACCTGTGCAGTGATCACTCGTGAATTAATTTGTAAACCACGAGCGGTTACACTCCCAGCATGTAGGACTGTGTGCACCACCCCAGTACATTGATCTGTAGACCAGGAGCAGTTGCCATCCCAGTATGTAGGACGGTGTACACCACCCCAGTGCATCGATCTGTAAATCAGGAGCAGTTACCCTCCCAGGATGTAGGACTGTGTACACCAACCCAGTGTATTGATCTGTAAACCAGGAGCAGTTACCCTCCCACCATTTGGACTTTGTACAACAACCCAGTGCATTGATTTGTAAACCAGGAGCAGTTAGCATCCCTGCATGTAGGACTGTGTATCCCACCCTAGTGCATTGATCTGTAAACTAGGAGTAGTTACCCTCCGAGCATGTAGAACTGTGTACAACAACACAGTGCATTGAGCTGTAAACCAGGAGCAGTTACCCTGCCAGCATGTAGAACTGTGTACACCACCCAGTTCATTGATCTGTAAACCAGAAGCAGTTACCCTCCCAGCATGTAGGACTGTGCACACCACCCAGTGCATGGATCTGTAAACCAGGCGCAGTTACCCTCCCAGCATGTAGGACAGTGTACACCACCACAGTGCATTGATCTGTAATCCAGGAGGAGTTTAACTCCCAGCATATAGAGCTGTGAACACCACCCCAGTGCATTGCTCAGTCACACTCTGTTAGATCACTGTCCAGCACGGGGAAACTTGCAGTCCATGCTGGAAGTGACAGGACGTGCAGCTCACACCCATTTGCCGCTCCATATCTCCAGTGTGACATGACAAGGGGGTGCTGTGGGTGTGATAGATGGCGGGGGAATCAGTTTAACTATCACGACATGGGAGGGGTTTGGTGTAAAGACAGAGAAGGGGAGACTGAGAGACAGTGTCATGGAAGGATGTGTTCCCAGGTTTCAGATGCTGAAATGTAGACACTTCGAATACATCATGTAACATGAGCCTGTCTTCCCAGGAAAGATGGGAAAAAAGGGATTTTGGTGTGAGGTCAGATGAGCATTTGTTCTGCATCTTTGTAACTGGAATTAGTTTCAACAGTATCTATGTCTCATTGGGCAGATTCCAACAATACTTTATCTTTGTTTGATTTTCCTTGACTGTGACAGAGGGATAGTCCGCACGAGGCTCAGCTAGTTTCCTGATGGTATCATATCGAACTCACCTCATTAACTACCCACGCCACTCCATTGTGTCACCCTCATTCAATACCAGCCCGATTCTCCCACCCATCATGGCCGGAGAAACTCACCATCGGCCGGGTGCCCCTGGATATTCCCTGATCCCTAGCATTGGTGCCATCTTTAAAAGGCCAATGGGCACATGTTTTAGCTTTCTCTGTTCGGAGATGCCCTGCACAGTTTACCCCAAGCATGGCAGATAAGAGGCAATTAAACCACAGTTTGTCGACAGGGGCACGGACGTCCTGCTGGATGGGCTAGTATAGAGGGAGACCATTCTCTTTCGAGAGGGGGCCACACCACCATTCCCCTGAGCTTGGTCTGAGCTCACAAGTCAGGTTATTGCAGTATCTGTGGTCTGAAGAAATGTCCAGCAATACAGGACAAACATCAATAATCTTCCCAGTTTGGCAGGATAAGGCTCACCATATTCTCTCTGCTCCCTCATACTCACTGAAGATATGTTATAGAACCGACCCCCGAACAAGGCTCATGGTCCATCACTCTCACTGCCGCATGCAGCGCCTTCTCTCTCTGTCTCTCTGCCTCTCTCTCCCTCTCTCTCCTCCCTCCCTCCACTTCACCCCCACACTAATAACACTGCATGGATACAACACTGTGGACTGACTCCCTCTGGACACCTCACCATGACCCTCTCCCCACTAACACTAACAGCAGGACCTCCCACTCCCACCCTCCTTCTCTCCCTCCCATGCTCCCATTCCAAGAGAAACAGCCTGGAATAGGACAGAAAGGGCCAAGCCGGGTGGTGGACTCCCCGATATCCGTTCCCTCACCCCCTCACCCCGCCATGTCGGGAGGACCTTAGTACAAGCTGGAGAGGACCGGGACGCCTTGTGTGGAGATTCTGAAACATCCACGTCCCACTGACCGAGTAAGGAGCAATGTTCAGTGAAGGGCAATTCTCATTTTAACCCCACTAGCAACTCCGTCCCCACCCCCCACACCCACTGGCAGCTCCGTTTCCTCCCGACACAACTTAGAAGCTATGGCCCTGATGCCATCGCCCTTTTGTGTTGAGCTGGTACAAGTGGAATCCCCACGGTCTCGGTGGACAGGAAGGTTGGCTCACAACACATCGTCAGCATCACCTCCCAGAAAGGGGACACAGAGGTTCCCTCCTACGCCTCCCCCTGTAAACAGCTCAGACACTGAAACTAGTCTGTGATAGTTACTGCTCTCCTCACTTGTCCTGATATCTTCAATAATCTATGCTCATATACACCCAGAGCCGTCTGCTCCTGCAGCCACTTTATAATGGCACAGCTTGTTTAAAACTGTCTTTTATTGTCTTTCGCACCAATGTGTTTCACCTCACACTGCTCTGCACTGATCCCCATCTGCCATAAACCTGAACACTACACCAACGTGTGATTTTACTGTTAAGAGTTCCACACTGTCCTCCATAGACTTCTGAGTTCTTCCAGGTTCGGTGCCATCTACAAACATTGAGATTGTTATAGTGTCACAGTCCCCATGAAACAACTGAAATCCTGAAACACTCACGAGTGTGAACTAGTGAAATACTGATATATTCCAATGGACGGAGTCGAATAATGACATACTGTCAATGGAGCAACAAAAATCCTGGCACATACGAGACAGAGTAGATGAAATATTGACAAACCACAAAGCAAGAGA
Source organism: Chiloscyllium plagiosum (assembly GCF_004010195.1). Taxonomy (NCBI): domain Eukaryota; kingdom Metazoa; phylum Chordata; class Chondrichthyes; order Orectolobiformes; family Hemiscylliidae; genus Chiloscyllium; species Chiloscyllium plagiosum. The sequence goes on from NC_057717.1 coordinate 16,551,018, forward strand.
AATCCGGATAAGTTCCACTTATCTATATTCATCAGGGTATAATGTGATGAAGTTGAAAGTGTGTACTGTACCTTTAAGAAAGGGTGAATGCTGTTCTGAACTGAGAGCTTACAAGCACCTGAGATATGAGAGGATGGCAGAGCCAGAAACAATGTATTGCTATAGAGCTGGAGTCGGGTAATAAGCAGTTAAGAGAAAGAAGGTCTCAGAGTTGTGAATAGTTAATGTAAAATGTTCACTTTCAGAGTCAAAAAATAAATTGATGTTTTTATTTAAACAGTGGAATTTAGCAGATCTGTCCCTCATATTTTAGCAATTTACGAGGCGAATTGACAATTTCTTTACGTTTCATTTAAATTACGAGATAAGCTCCACGCTATGTCCTAACCATCCCCGTGTGTGTGTCTGTGTTGGGCAGGTCGAGCAGTCTCTGTGGTGCTTAAAGTGATGCAATGCTACCCTCTGCTGGGATCCACACGCCACTGCACAGGCATTGGCAGAGGGTGAAAACCAACAAAGAATCATTCAGAGAGGGTGAGGGAGAGGGCAGCTTCTCACCGCACCATCCAAACTGATGTCGTACCTATGTACTGATCTAAATGTCCTTTAAACGTTGTAACTGTCCCTGCTTTCACCACTTCGTCTGGAAGTTCATTCCACACCCAAGCCAGATTCTGTCTAAAATATTTACCTCTCGTGACTTTTGTAAATCTTTTTTCCTCGCACCTGAAAATATCCGTCAGTTTTGAAACCCCAACTCTAGGGAAAACCCATCAGCACTTCAGTTTCTCTGTACCCCTCATTATTTTATAAACCTCTGTAAAATTACCCCTTAATCTCATACTCTCCAGTGAAAAAAGTCCCAGTCTACCCAGCCTCTCCTTATAGCTCACTGACTCCATTCCCAGCAGCATCCAGGTTAATCTCTTCTGAACCCTCTCCAGCTTAATAATATCCAGGTCAATAATATCTGGGTGAATAGTCAAGGTAATTTCTGAGGGAACGAGGAGTCCAAATGTAGAGGACAAGGCTTAAGGTGAGAGGGGAAACATTTAACAGTGACCTAAGGGACAGCCGTTTTACCCAGAGGATGGTGTGCCTATGGAAAAACGGGCAGGTTGACCAGAGTGGACACAATACTCCAGATGAGGTCCCACCAATATCCTGTACAACCACAACATGACGTCCAAATTACGATACTCAAAGGTCTGACCAATGAAGACAAATGCGTTAAACACCTTCTTAACCACACTATCTATATGAGATGCAAATTGTAAAGAATTATACCTGACGGCCTAGGTTTCTGTTCTACAACACTGCCAAAAACCCTACTTTTAATTGTATGTGTCCTGCTCATGTTTGATTTACCAAATCCAATAATTCGCATTAATACAAACTAAACTCCATTTGCCACCCTCAGCCCAGTGAGTGATATTACTGCCACTTCACCGTCTCCCTTCAATTTTAAAATGTCCATCCCTCTCCAGGATGCCTGCACACTTTTTTGTAGTTCAATAATGCTAACCTGATTATAATAAATCCACACTGAGCTGAAAGCGCGCACTAAAATATGACCCAAAATCTGGGTATGGTTGTGTAGTGGGTACTGTCCCTGTCTCTGAGTCAGAGCTCTGGATTTGATTCCAATTCCTGAACCTGTGTAGTATTGTTCCAATTCTGGACTAGAAGGTCAGAATCCATGTCCTGCCTGTTACAGAGGTATGACAGAGCATGTCAGAACAGGCTGATGAACAAACACACAGGAGAATACTGTTACAGCTTTATGGGTATTACAGAGTGTTGATATTGTCCCTACCTCCGGGCACAACGGTCGAGGTGTAAAGCCCACAGAAGTGTCTCATGATACATCGCAACAAACTGATTAAAATGGATTTAGAATTGTGGCTTGATGGAGAAGGAAGAGGTGTCAGTATTGAATTTCAGAATTTAGGCCTGGCATGACTGAAAGTACAGCCATTCGTGTTGATTGGAGTCACATTTCGCAGCAGTGACATTATTGTGTGATTCAGCTCAGAGAGGGAGAAATGCAGTCTGTTCGAGAAGGAATGGCCTATTGCACTCTCACTCCTTCATTGTTCCTCATCCCAGTAATGCGTGTGAGCTAAAAAAAAACTCTACAGTCAACGTTACAATTCTTATACAACCCCTGCAGGGTTGAAACAGGTCTTCGGCCCAACAAGTCCATACCAACCTTCCCAACCCATTCCCCTATATTTACCCCTGACTAATGCACCTAACCTAGAATTCCCTGAACACTACACACAATTCAGCATGACCAATCCACCGAACCTACACAGTTTGAGCTGCGATAGGAAACTGGATCACCCATTAGAAGCTCACACAGGAAAGTGGAGAATGTACAAACTCCCCACAGACAGTCACCCAAGGCTGGAATCGAACCCAAGTCCCTGGTGCTGTGAGGCAGCAGTGCTAACCACCGTACTACCCATTGGGTGCTCCCTGACCAGAATTCATTGGAATCTACTCCCTGCCTAAAGCAAAGGGAATTCAGCCAAATCTAACTCTCCCAGGATGAAATCCCATTGCTCGCAGCTGTGGCTGTATGAGTACAATATCTTCAGAAGCAGAAAAATGTTTTAGACAACCTCAATTTTTACTTTTGTCATGAGTTCCATTAATATCTGGACAAAGTTCTTTCAAATTAAAATTGCAGAAATTTTGTTAGTAACATTGCTCTGGATGATAAACATGTTGTTTTAGCAGATTAAAAAAAACTAGCCTGACTTGCTCTAAAACTGACGCTGACCCAGTATGAGACGGATATCATCGGCGATATCACCAACCTGGTTACATTTAACATTTGTTGTGAGCAGTGGAGAAATGAGACTAGAAAAGGAAACAGTGACCCAAAAAGCTGGGGAACTATAGACTGGTGAGCTTGATGTCAGTGGTGGGTAATTTATTGGAGGGGATTCTGAGGGACAGGATTTACATACATTTGGGAAGGCAAGGGCTGATCGGGGTAGATTTCCCATGTCTTTCTGCATGGGAAATCATGTCTCAATAATTTGGTTGAGTTTTATGACGAGGTGACAAAGAATATTGATGAAGGCAGTTTGGTAGACTTTGTCTATATGGACTTCAGCAAGGTGTTCATTTAAACAACAAAGAACAAAGAAAATTTACAGCCCAGGAACAGGCCCATCGCCCTCTAAGCCGGAACCGATCCAAATGTACTGTCTAAATCTGTCGGTCAATTCCTCAGCATTTCTATCCCTCTGCTCCCCACCTACTCATGCATCTGTCCAAACGCACCTTAAATGAATCTACCGTCCCTGCCTCTACCACCTCTGCTGAAAAGGCGTTCCAAACGCCCACCACCCTCTGTGTGAAGTACTTACCGCTTGTATCACGCTTAAACCTTCCACCTCTCACTTTGAAAGCACGATCTCTCGTTATTGAATCCTTCACCCTGGGAAAAAAGCTTGTCTCTATCCACCCTGTGTATACACTTCGTGATTTTGCAAACCTCAGCCAAGACCCGCTCAATCTCCCTTTTTCTAGGGAAAATAAACCTAACCTACTCAGCCTCTCTTCATAGCTAGTATTTCATCCTGATTGGTAGACAGATTAGTAAGTTTCAGTCACGTGGGATACAGAAGAAGCTAGTCACATTTGGCTTCAAGAAAAAGGGGCATTTTTCAGACTAGAGGCTTGTGAGCAGCCGTGTGCTGTAAGCATCAGTACTGAGTTCACTGCATTTCATCATTTATGTGAAGGATTTGGACGTGAATATTGGGGCCATAGTTAGTAAGTTTACAGATGACATCAGAAAGGTGGTGTAGTAGATTATCTCAGAGTACAACGAGACCACAATTAGATGGGACAAAGGGGCAAGGAGTAACAGATGGAGTTTAATTTAGATAAATACAAGGTTTTGTATTGTGTGAAGGCAAATCAAGGCAGAAGTTATACACTTAATGATAAGGTCCTGGGGAGTGTTGTGAAACAAAGGGACAGAGCGATGCAGGTACATCGTTCCTTGAAAGTGGAGTCGCAGGTTGATAGTGTAGTGCAGAACACATTTGGCACATTTGCCTTAATCAGTCAGAGCATTGAGTACAGGGGTTGTGGTGGCATGTTGCATCTGTACAGGATGTTGTGAGGACACTTTAAGAATACTGCGTACAACTCGGTTTTCTGCAGAAAGGATTTACACAGATGTTCCAGGACTGGAGGTTTTAGCTTTATGGAGAGGTTGATTAGGTTGATGTGTTTCCCCCAGGATTGTCAGATGTTGAGGGGTGACATTATAGAGATTTATAAAACCATCAGGGGCATGGATATTCTGAACAGCCACTTTCTGCTCCCCAGGATGGGAGGCGGGGGGGGGGGGGGGGGGGGTCCAGAACAAGAGGGCATAGGTTGAAGACGAGGGGGCGAATGATTTAGAAGAGACCTGAAGGTAAGTGTTTCACACAGAGAGTGGTGTGTGTACAGAAAGTGCTGTCAGAGGAAGTGGTGAAGGCGGTTACACTCGCACATTCAAAAAGTATCTGAAAGAGGAGGGATATTGGCCAAATGCTGGCAAATGGGACTGGATCAGATTTGATATCTGATCGGAGTGAACAGATTTCACTAATGGGTCTGTTTCCGTTCTGCATGACTCTCTGATTCTACCAGAAGGATGACAAAAATTTCTGAAAGGACTTTTCAAGTCGGAATTCTCTTCACTGGAAGTTTATTGTGCCTCTATGCTCATATTGATTGAAAGCTGTGGTAGGTAAATATTTGGCAGAGAAGTGGGTCATGCATAATGGGACACAGACAGGAAAGCGAGGCGGAGACCCCAACCTGATTAGCCACAATCTTAGTGCCTGGTGGAGAAGGCTCAAAGTGTCAAATGACCCACCCCTATTCCTTACTCCCATGTTCCTCTGTTCCATTCAGCCGCTCAAACCTGCTCGACAGGAACAGTTGGTGGCTACTTATTCCTATAACCTGGTGCACAGAAACAGAGGAGACCATTCGGCCCTTCAAGACTGTCCCACACGGTTTGAGGTTATTTGGGAAATGTAATTGAAAAATCCAGGCTAGATATGAAAGCGGCCCCTCATCTCTTTGCAGAGCTCCCCCTCTCTGCAACTCGTGATCCATTTGTTGATCGTGTTGTAGACCCAGATTCACTGTGAATACAGCCCACATACCGCATCAAGCAATGGCTCACAAAATCCTCTGGTCTCCCTGACTGCAACATTCAATAACAGAACCTTCATGAAAATAAGACCCACTAACTTACAAATAACAGAATGTGAGAACATCAGAATCAGGGGAAGGTCGTTCACTCCCCAAGCCTGCCTTGCCCTTCACTAAGATCATGACTGATCTGCTCTTAGTCTCAAATCCGTTTTCATACCCAATTATTCATAGCCCTTAACTCTCTGACAGGTCAATATCCATCTACCCCCTCTTCAAATACTTTCAGTCATCTTGCTCCCCAAAACTCTTGAGAAGAGAAATCCACTCATTCAATACCAATTGTTTGAAGAAAACACTTGCTGCTCCTATATCATGGCTTATTGATATGAACATAAGAGGTTGACTCAAGGTTTCAGGTAAAAATGACTGGCCCTGATGTCAAGGCAGTGGTTGACTTCTGTTGACATCAAGGAGCTTAACAAAACTGGACTTAATGGGAATCATAGTAAACTCTCAGGTTTTGGAGTCAAACATTGCACAAAGGAAGATGTTCATCATCTCAGTCCTGGGTCACTTCTGTGGGAGATCCTCAGGGTAGCTTCCTCTTCACAAACATCTTCAGCTGCTTCATCAATGTCTCCTCGACCTATCCTCCCCACCATAAGATCAGAAGTGGAGATGGTCACTGAAGATTCCACAATGTTTGGAACATTTTGTCCCCCCTCAGCTCCTGAACTGGTCTGTGTACATTTGCAGCAAAACCCAGACTCCATTGAGACTTGTGCTGTTCAAATGTAAGTAACAATCATGTAACAGCACAGTAAAACAAGTGTTCATTCAGCACCTAACGCTGGTTTCACAAGAATATGAGGAAGCCATTCAGCCCATTGACAGCTGCTTCATCAATGTCTCCTCGACCTATCCTCCCCACCATAAAATCAGAAGTGGGGATGGTCACTGAAGATTCCACAATGTATGGAACATTTTGTCCCCCCTCAGCTCCTGAACTGGTCTGTGTCCATTTGCAGCAAAACCCAGACTCCATTGAGACTTGTGCTGTTCAAGTGTAAGTAACATTCATGTAACAGCACAGTAAAACAAGTGTTCATTCAGCACCTAACGCTGGTTTCACAAGAATATGAGGAAGCCATTCAGCCCATTGACACTATTGGAGAAGAACAGGGACAGCCCACTGAGTGCCTCCAGCCTATTACTCAGTAAGATTAGATTAGATTAGATTAGATTAGATTAGATTACAATTTAGCATGGCCAATTCACCTGACCCGCACATCTTTGGACTGTGGGAGGAAACTGGAGCACCCGGAGGAAACCCACGCAGACACGGGGAGAACGTGCAAACTCCACGCAGTCAGTCGCCTGAGGCGGGAATTGAACCCGGGTCTCTGGCGCTGTGAGGCAGCAGTGCTAACTACTGTGCCACCGTGCCGCCCACAAGTGTTCATTCAGCAGGGAAGGAGTCTAGTGTGATGGGCCACACCAGAGCCCCTCGAAAATATTTGAAGGCAGTAGCCTAGACTCTAATGTTTTCTTATTTAAAAGGAAATGTAAACTGTCTGTTCCAGATGCAATGTGACTGGTCAAACTACTCGGTGATAAGCAAAATACCACTTATTTCAACACGAAAGATGAAACAAAACTAAAGAAAGAGGATTTTAGAATAATGTAATTCTATTGGACAGCTTAACAGAACAATAGATCTAGGAGCTATTACTAATGAACTATTCCAACATAGGAAACTCCCATAAACACAGCCCTTGACAAAAAGGAAAATTCAGACACAGAATGCCACAAATATTTCTTCAATCCAGGAATTGAAAACAGCATCAAGAGAAATTTCAGAGAGGGTTGCAGCCAGGAGACATTCACTGAATCTTCCAATTCTGTGGAGACCCCAATAGTTTCTGATGTTACTGAGAAACCAAACCCCAGAGATCCTAAACTGTGAGAGCTGGCCACACCCATTCAGGCTGCATTAAAATAAACACAAGCCACGCTAGCTGTTTACTCAAGTGGTCTGAACTAGCCAGGTTGGTAACAATCATTCAATCTCTCTCTTAAAATAAACCAGGACAAATTAACCTCTTAAAGCTGCAGCATTGTCACACTTGTCAGCACATCGAGCTGTCAAACAGGAACCCAGTCAGGCCTTTGGCCCTGTCCAATCGGACGAGGAAGTAGCCAGTCAGTCCCTTGAGTCACTTACATAGGAACAACAGGAGGCCATTCCCACCTCAATGCACTTACATGGGGGCAGAATGAAGTAATTTTTGCTGATTTCTGATGAATGTCTTATCCCCAAAACGTCGATTCTCCTGGTTCTCGGACGCTGCCTGACCTGCTGTGCTTTTCCAGCAATCGACTCTCCACTGTGATCTCCAGCATTGACAATTCTCACTGTCTCTTAATTGATGCTCTAACATGATGAACAAGTGGAGCAGAGGCTGCACAGACAGACTGCTCCACGTTGTTCCTCTTGGCTCCATTGCTTATGATACACAAGTGGGACTTTGACGTGGTTCTCTAGCGGTGAGCAGGGAAGCCATATGTCTTGTGTGAAGTCTCAGGAAGGCATCTTTCATCTCCGAGAAGATAGTCTGGTGTTTATATGTAGGGCAGAAATGGGTGGGAATGGCTACATGTTTCAGATGGAAGGTATTGTGGCTGTTGTTGGGGATTGTGAGCAACATGACGTTCAGTACAGGGTTCACACGCTGACTGCACAATAACGTGGGGAGAGTTAATGTAGGCATATAAACTATTAGGAAAGTCAACTTAGACTGATGAATGGGCTCTCTAAGTTCAAATAATGCTGATCGTATTCCTATTGATCGTGTCTAGTGCACATCCTGTGCAGTGTAACCTGTATGCCTTACTCTGCCCAAGTCTATGATCTGCCTGACCATGCTTACTAAGATCTGCCTCCACTGCTCATACATAAAGTATATCCCTTTTCTGAGGTACATGTGACAATAAATCAAACCAATCAATCCTGGTTAAAGTATGGAATTTCTCTCTCTATCAAAGTCTGTTTTGGAAATAAATGATCGCTGCCACTCCTCGTGTTTCACCATCACCATTTCTTCATCTCTCAGCTCTGCACATTAAACGCTCAGCTTCTTCACATTATTCTCATGATACCATCATCAGTGTCTGTGGTAAGGAAATCATTCCTTACAAAGGTGATCAAATCTGTACAGAGTGCCCCAAATGCTCTCTCAGCAAAGCTCTATAACAGCAGGAAGATGGCTTTACTTATGTACTCGAATCATCTTACAATGAAGGACAGCATACCATTGACTGCACCCATTGCTTATACAGGGTTTGATTCGGAACAGTCAGCATAGACTTGTGAGGAGGAGACCATGCTTCCCAAATTTCTTAGAGTCCTTTGGTGAAATGGCCAAGAAGGTTGACGAGGGCAGAGCAGTAAACGTAGTCCACATGGCAGGCTGCTCTGGAAGGTTCCATCACGTGGAATGTTGGGGGATTTGGCCAATTAGATACACAGTTGGCTTGTTGGTAGGAAGCAGAGGTTTTAGTGGAAGGATGCTGGTCAGACTGGATGCTGGGTCCATAGCTGTTTGTTATCTATGATTTGGTTGAGAATGTATAAGGCATGATTAGTAAATTCGCAGATGTCACTAAAATAAGTGGTATTGGGATTAGTGAGGAAGATTATCAGAAATTGGAGCAGGCTCTTAAACAGGTGGTGATGTGTGCCGAGAAATAGCAAATGGAATTTAATATAGAAGTGTGAGGTTTTGCATTTTGGAATCTCAAATCAAGGTAGGAGTTCCATGGTGCATGAGAGGGTATTAAGGGGTGTAGTGTGCAGAGAGACCTTGGCGTTCAGGTGCATGGTTCTCTGAGAGTGGAGTCACAGGTCTACAGGGCAGTGAAAAGGGCATTTGCGACACTGGCCTTCATCAGGCAGGACATTGAGTATAGAAGTTGGGAATTTATGTTGCAGTTACACAGGACTTTGGTAACGTCGCACTTGGAGTATTGTGTTCAGTTTTGTCACCTTGTTATGGGGAGGATGTTATGAAATTAGAAAGAGTGCAGAAGAAATTTACAAGGATGTTGCCAGGACCCAATGGTCTGAGTTATATGGAGAGGTTGGACAAGCTCGGACCTTTTCTTTAGAGTGGAGGAGACTGGGGGGGGGGGGGGGGGGGATCCTTATAGTGCTGTATAAGATCATGAGGGATATGGATAGGGTGAATGCTCTCAGTCTTTTCCAAGGTTTAGAAAATCGAGGACGAGAGGGGTTCAGTTTGAGGTTAAAGTGGAAGGAATAAAAGGGAACCTGAGGGGCTACTTCTTTATACAGAGGGCTGGTACGTGGATGAGCTGCCAGCAGATGTGCCTGAGGGGGAACATTAACAGCATTTCAAAAGCATTTGGATAAATATGTGGATCGGAAAGGACTGGAAGTATATGGGCCAATTGCGGGGAAATGGGGTTAGCGTGGATGGACATTTACAAAGTGGAGTCAAACCCTTCTATTAATTAAAACTAAAGCCCCAGAAAAGCTCACCTAACCTCATAATCTGTTAAAATATGAGTGGCACAGATCTCCTACATTCCACTATTCATACAAAAATTAGCATGTTAATTTCTTAATTTTAATAGTGAATACAAAACAATAACTATTCACGAATCCAAGCCCCTCTTGTCTTAGCTACTTACTATCTGCCTCCGGCTCTGTAAAAATATGCTGTTCCAACAACCCACATATTAAACACTACAATCTCAAGACCACATATTCTCTATCTTCTCCGCTGTGTTCACTCTTCCAGCTTCTGATCTCCTGGGTCATTTTTTTTTACGCAAGTAGGTTTTGCATGAAAATGTATCTTTGATAGACTGTTTTAGATGGTCAGTTAGCACTCCTGCTCTACAGCAGTTACTCTGCTGTTGGATGGCAGTGGCTCTCCTTCGAGTGTTCAAAATGCTGGGTTTATATACTCCCCATGATATAATAATTCTCATAATTTGATTGCTTTCCAGGTATCCAAACAATAATATTCACATTCTGTTGGTTTCTGGTATCCTGAGCGTTATTTAAACTCTTTGGTTATATTTGAATTGTTGTCAAAACAGCAAACAAAACTCAGCTATCAATTTCCCAGCTAATTGTTACAACTGGAACAGGCTGACCTTTAGCTGGTATTTGTGGCTGTACTTTCTATTCAGCAAAACCCGTTCTGCCTTAAAGTGACCTGACATGCTTTTGACTTCATAACACCTCTCTACTTCAAAAAAAAAATCATGAACCAGCAGAATGAAAAGATGGCTTCATTTCTTTTCCTCTAATTCTTAATTCCATTATTATGAATTACAAAAGTATTAATCTCAGCTGTACCATACATATTAATTCTGCACACATATATATATAAAACATTGCAATAAGTCAAATCTTATCCAAACTTTTTCCTTTAAATCCGCGATAACGCATCTGCTATCACATTTTAGGACCCACAGCATGTACGTTTTGTAAGGTTAAAGTCGGTAAGATAAGACTCAAATGAAATAGTCTCATATTCTGGTCTTTAAATATTCCAAAAAATGGGAGAGGCATGTCATTCTCCACAACCATCTCCGACAATTCATTTGTCATATAAACATTAAAATATTTTCAGTCCAGTGCTAAACTTAATCATTCTTTTTCAATAATGGAGATTTTGGTTTTTTTTTCTGGTGGATATTGAGTTTTTTCGACAAGTAGTCAATTGGTCATTCAATTTTATCATCATCTTTCTGTATCAATACATCTTCGACCGTTATATCCCGAGCATCAAATGCAATTTTCAAAGGGTTTCAAAATATTTGGTACAGCTAAAACTGGTGTGGTGATTAATCCTGGTTTAAAATTCTCAAATGCCTCCTGGCATTGTTCTGTCCACCACAATTCTGTGTTCTTCTTTAGTAAATCCAGCAGTGGTGCCAATACGCTGCTGAAGTTTGCAACAAACTTCCGATAGAATCCACGCAGTTCCAAAAATCGATACACCTCTTTCTTCGAGGATGGTCGTGCAAATTCCTCAAAGCCTTCGTCTTGTTTTCCATGGGATCAACCTTCCATGTCCAATGTAATGTCCCAACAACATCACCTCTGCCTTCGCAAATTCTGTTTTCTTTAAGTTCATTATCAAGTTTGCTTCTTGTAATTGTTCAACATGCTCTGCCAACTGTAACATGTGAGCTTTCAATCACTTGCTGAAGATCACTACATCATATAGAAAACCTACACAATTTGTTCATCTGGCCACAACTCTGTTCCTGAGTCTTAAATGTAGTGGTGCATTATTCATTCACATGATGTACTCTAACTTTTTTTGTCATATCCGGTATCTTTACCAGGTAGTTGAACTGACTCTTTTTTTTTATTTGAAAGGGAGCCCTAAGCTTGGCTTTGAAGAGATTTCCTACCACTGGTGGCAATACTAACACGTCATCCCCACGGGAAATCATTAATGTTTCAGAGATTTTATCTGCCACCTGCTTCAGAGATTTTATCTGCCATCTGCTGTGTCCTCTTCAGATGCTGTTTAGCTAACTCACCTATTCAATCTAATCTCTCCCTCACGTCAGATATATAATCCAAGTGTGAGATCTCCCGACTTCGGTCCTGTCAATTTACATTTAATTAATTTCAAAGGACCTCTCACTTCATGTACGAATATTAACTCAAAGGATGTAAAATGAGTAGATTTATTTGGGGCATCTCTAATGGCAAACAATATAATGAGACGCCTTTATTTCAATCATTCGAGTAATTCTGACAGTACGCTGTTAATATTGTCTTCAGCATCTGATGCCAACTTTCCAAGACTCCCTGGGATTTGGAATGCGATGCACTTGATTTAAACTGCGACATGCCGAAGCTATCCATGACGTCCTTAAACAGCTGATCGGTAAAATGAGACCCTTGGTCTGACTGAATGACACTGCGTAGCCCACAGTGAGTAACGAAAGCTACCAACGACTCTACCTCCCTTTTTGCCTTAACACCCCATAATGGAATTATCCCTGGAAATCGGGTAGACACATCCATTATGATCAGCAGATATTGTTTTCCACTTTTATTTTAGAAAGGGGAGCTCCAGAATTAATCATAACTCACGTGAAATGTTCTTCAAATACAGGAATTGGCAACAAAGCTGCTGGTTTTAATACTGCCTGTGACTTACCTATCATTTGGAATGTATGACATGTACAACAAAAAATTAACCACGTCCCTGTGCATTCCTACCACTAGAAATGCTTTAGCCTGAGTCTTCCATGCATCAACTCCTTTAGCTTTTTCTTTCGGTTTTCCTTCCTGCTGTAACTTATGACAGTGGGATGTTGTTACTACACAGTCTGGAAAAATCCCTGGGTATTTTTCTTTTAATTCCCCAGTTCCCTGGTCTTACTTTGGCTTCTCCACCACAAGGGGTGCCTCTCCCACCTTGGATCCTGCTAAATCGTTCCCAAGAACAAACTGTATTCCTGGAACTGACACTGTCACTCAATCTCACTGTTACTTCCCCAACCTTGATGTGGCACTCCAACCTGATGTTGCACAAGGGAATGCTTAATTTATGTCCCCATTCCACAAATTATCACGCTGTTGAGTAATATGTCAGAAAGAGTGACTATTAGAGGCCGAGGGAAAGTGAGGACTACAGATGCTGGAGATCAGAGTTGAAAAGTGTGGGGCTGGAAAGGCACAGCAGGTCGGCAGCATCCGAGGAGCAGGAAAGTTGACGTTATAGGCAATAGACAATAGGTGCAGGAGTAGAACATTCTGCCCTTCGAGTCTGCGCCACCATTCAATATGATAATGGCTGATCATCCTGAATCAGTATCCTGTTCCTGCCTTATCTCCATAACCCTTGATTCTTGAGAGCTCTATCCAACACTTTCTTAAATGAATCCAGAGCGTGAGCCTCCACTGCCCCCTTGGGCAGAGCATTCCACACAGCCACCACACTCTGGATGAAGAAGTCTCTCCTCTTCTCTGTCCTATAAGGTCTACCCCGTATTTTTAACTGTGTGCTCTGGTACGGCACTCGCCCATTAGAGGAAACATATTTCCTACCTCCAGAGTGTCCAATCCTTTAGTAATCTTATATGTCTCAATCAGATCCCCTCTCAGTCTTCTAAAATCAAGGGTGTACAAATCCAATCGCTCCAGTCTTTCAGCGTAAGATAGTCCCGCCATTCCAGGAATTAACCTTGAGAATTTACGCTGCACTCCCTCAATAGCCATAATGTCTTTCCTCAAATTTGGAGACCAGAACTGCGCACAGTACTCCAGGTGTGGTCTCACCAGGGCCCTGTACAGCTGCAGAAAAACCTCTTGGCTTCTATACTCAATCCCTCTTGTTATGAAGGCCAGCATGCTATTAGGATGAGGTCAAGGTGAGTGTGATAGGCCGGAGTGGGGTGGGGGCGGAGAGGTCTAGAAGAAGATTTCAGGTTAGGAAGGCGGTGCTGAGTTCGAGGGATTTGACTGAGACAAGGTGGGGGGAGGGGAAATGAGGAAACTGGAGAAATCTGAGTTCATCACTTGTGGTCCATCCCTTCCTACTTGCGGAACGTTTCAAAGAACACCTCTGGGATACCCAGACCAACCAACCCAACCACCCAGTGGCTCATCACTTCAACTCCCCCTTCCACTCCACCAAGGACATGCAGGTCCTTGGACTCCTCCATCGCCAGACCATAGCAACACGACGGTTGGAGGAAGAGCGCCACATCTTCCGCCTAGGAACCCTCCAACCACAAGGGATGAACTCACATTTCTCCAGTTTCCTCATTTCCCCTCCCCCACCTTGTCTCAGTCAAATCCCTCGAACTCAGCACCGTCTTCATAACCTGCAATTTTCTTCCTGACCTCTCCGCCCCCAACCCACTCCGGCCTATCACCCTAACCTTGATCTCATTCAACCTATCGCATTTCCAACGTCTCTCCCGCAAGTCCCTCCTCCCTACCTTTTAACTTAGTCTGCTGGGCACACTTTCCTCATTACTGAAGAAGGGCTTATGCCTGAAACATCAATTATCCTGTTCCTTGGATGCTGCCTGAGCTGCTGCGCTTTTCCAGCAACACATTTTCAGCATGCTATTAGCCTTCTTCACTACCTGCTGTAACTGCATGGTTACCTTCATTGACTGCTGTACAAGAACACCCCGATCTCTTTGTACTGCCCCTTTACCTAAATTGATTCCATTTAGGTAGTAATCTGCCTCCCTGTTCTTCCCACCAAAATGGATAACCATACATTTATCCGCATTAAACTGCATTTGCCATGCATCTGACCACTCAACTTACCTATCCAGTTCACCCTGTAATCTCCTAACATCCTCCTCACATTTCACCCTGCCACCCACCTTTGTATCATCAGCAACTTTGCTAATGTTATTACTAATACCATCTTCTATATCATTAATATATATTGTAAAAAGCTGCATTCCCATCACTGATCCCTGCGGTACCCCACTGGTCACTGCCTGCCATTCCGAAATGGAGCCGTTTATCACTACTCTTTGTTTTCTATCAGCCAACCAATGTTCTATCCCAGTCAGTACTTTGCCCCCAATACCATGAGCCCTAATTTTACTCACTAACCTCCTATGTGGGACTTTAACAAAAACTTTCTGAAATTCCAGGTACACCACATCTACTGGATCTCCCTCGTCCAGTTTCAGAGTTACATCCTCAAAAAATTCCAGAAGATTAGTCAAGCATGATTTCCCCTTCATAAATCCATGTTGACTCTGACCTATCCTGTACTACTATCCAGCTGTGTCGTAATTTCATCCTTTATAATAGCCTCCGGCATCTTTCCCACCACTGAGGTCAGACTAATGTGCCTATAATTTCCTGTTTGCTCTCTCCCACCTTTCTTAAAAAGTGGTACAACATTAGCTACCCTCCTATCCGCAAGAACTGATCCCGAATCTATCGAACTCTGGTAAATAATCACCAGCGCATCCATGATTTCTCGAGCTATCTCCTTCGGTACCCTGGGATGTAGACCATCAAACCCCGGGGACTTAGCAAACTTCAGACCTAACAGTCTCTCCAACACCAATTCCTGGCAAATACAAATTCGCTTAAGTTCAGGTCCTTCAGCCACTGTTACCACAGGGAGATTGCTTGTGTCCTCCCCAGTGAACACAGATCTGAAGTACCAATTCAATTCTTCTGCCATTTCTTTGTTCCCTGTAAAATATCCCCCTGTTTCTCTCTTCAAGGGTCCAATTTTAGTCGTAAGTATTTTTTTGCCTTTCACATACCTGAAAAAGCTTTTATTATCCTCCTTTATATTTTTGGCCAGTTTTCCTTCGACCTCATTTTTTATCTGCGCATTTCCTTCTTAGTAATCCTCTGTTGTTCTTTAAAAGCTTCCCAGTTCTCCGTTTTACCACTTATCTTTCCTATGTTATACTTTTTCTCTTTTAACTTTGTATGTTTCTTATCTTCCCTCGTCAGCCACGGCCACTCATGCCTCCTCCTAAGACCTTTCTTCCTTTTTGGAATGAACTGATCCTGCATCTTCTGCATTATTCACGGAAATATCCGCCATTGTTCCTCCACTGTCATCCCTACTAAGATATTAAACCATAGAACTTTGGCCAGCTACTCCCTCATAGCTCCATATTTCCCTTTATTCAATAGAAATATTGTCACTTCCAATTGTACCCTCTCTCCTTCTAAAATTGCAGATTGAAGCACGGATTTGTGAAGGGTAGGTCTTGCCTTACAAGTCTGATTGAATTCTTTGAGGAGGTGACCAAGCATGTGGATGAGGGTTATTTCCCTTTATTCAATAGAAATATTGTCACTTCTAATTGTACCCTCTCCCTCTAAAATTGCAGATTGAAGCACGGATTTGTGAAGGGTAGGTCTTGCCTTACAAGTTTAATTGAATTCTTTGAGGAGGTGACCAAGCATGTGGATGAGGGTAGAGCAGTGGATGTAGTATACATGGATTTTAGTAAGGCATTTGATAAGGTTCCCCATGGTAGGCTTATGCAGAAAGTCAGGAGGCATGGGATAGAGGGAAATTTGGCCAATTGGATAGAAAACTGGCTAACCGGTCGAAGTCAGAGAGTGGTGGTAGATGGTAAATATTCAACCTGGAGCCCAGTTACAAGTGGAGTTCCGCAGGGATCAGTTCTGGGTCCTCTGCTGTTCGTAACTTTTATTAATGACTTGGATGAGGGAGTCAAAGAGTGGGACAGTAAATTTGCAGATGATACGAAGATAGGTGGAGTTGTGGACAGTGAGGAGGGCTGTTGTCGGCTGCAGAGGGACTTAGATATGATGCAGAGCTGGGCTGAGGAGTGGCAGATGGAGTTCAACCCTGCCAAGTGTGAGGTTGTCCATTTTGGAAGAACAAATAAGAATGCGGAATACAGGGTTAACGGTAGGGTTCCTAGTCAGGTGGAGGAACAGAGGGATCTTGGGGTCTATGTACATAGATCTTTGAAGGTTGCCACTCAGGTGGATAGAGTTTGTAAGAAGGCCTATGGAGTATTATCGTTCATTAGCAGAGGGATTGAATTCAAGAGCCGTGAAGTGATGTTGCAGCTGTACAGGACTTTGGTTAGGCCACAGTTGGAGTACTGTGTGCAGTTCTGGTCGGCCGAAGGGCCTGTTCTGTGCTGTATTGTTCTATGTTCTATGTTCTATGTATTATGGACACTACTTCCCAATGGCTCCTTCACTTCGAGGTCCCTGATCAATTCTGGTTCGTTGCACAATACCAGATCCAGCATTGCCTTCTCCCTGGTAGGCTGCAGCACCAGCTTATCTAAGAATCCATCTCGGAGGCACAAAGTCTCTTTCTTGAGGTCCAATACCACCCTGATTCTCCCAGTCTACTTGCATGTTGAAATCCCCCATAACAACTATAGTAACATCTTTGCAACAGGCCAATTTCGGCTCCTGATTCAACTTACATCCGACATCCAGACTACTGTTTAGGTGCCTGTACGTAACTACCAAGAGAGTATTTTTATGCTTAGAATTTCTTAGCTCCATCCATACTGACTCTACATCCCCTGATTATAGGTCCCCCCACGGAAGGGACTGAATATCATCCCTTACCAACATGGCCACCCACCCCCTCTGCCTGTCAGACTGTCCTTACGATAGCATGTGTATCATTGTATATTCATTTCCCAGGCCCTATCCACTTGAAGCCACGTCTCAGTTATCCCCACAATATCATATGTGCCAATTTCCAAAAGAGCCTCAAGCTCATTCATCTTATTTCTAATGCTTCGTGCATTCATGTATAGTATTTTTAGTGTGTTACTGCCCTCACCCTTCCCATCAACTCCTATTCCACTCAACCTTACAGCATGGTCCCTTTTTAAGTTTTCTGCCTCATTGATACAATTGTCTTTCTTGATTTCCCTTGTTCTAATTTTCCCTTCAATTTCCTTCTTAAACATCCAGTTTGTCCCCTCCCCACCGCTACTTAGTTTAAACGTAGCTGTGTTGCATTCGCAAACCTGCCTGCCAGAATACTGGTCCCTAACCTATTCAGGTGCAAACCGCCTCTCTTGTATAATTTATGCTTACCACAAAACATACCCCAGTGATCCAAGAATTTAAATCCTTGCTTCCTGCACCAGTTTCCCAGCCTCACGTTCAAGTCTATTATCTCCCTGTTTCGGGCCTCACCAACCCGTGGAACTGGAAGCAAACCGGAGACGGAGATAACCACCTTGGACGTCTTGCTTTTCAGCCTTCTCCCTAGTTATCCGAAGTCCCGCTGTAGTATGTTCCTCCTCTTCTTCCCGACATCATTTGTGCCGATATGTACCACCACCTCTGTCTCTTCACCTTCGTCCTTGAGGATTTCCTGCACTATGTCTGTGATGTCTTTAACCCTGGCACCAGAAAGGCAACACGCCATCCTTTAGTCCCGTCTGCTGCCACAAAAATCCTGGTCAGTTCCTGTCACTATGGAGTCTACTCTTACCACGGATCTGGGCAATGTCCGACTCTTCCGCTCTGCCTTCACTCCAACGTTTGATTGGCAGACCTGGCAGCCTCGCGGACTGGCAGCATCATCTGTCTCTACTGTTTCCAAAAAATTCAACTTGTTCCTGACAGGTACTTCCCACAGAGTCTCTTGCACCCCGGGGTCTCCTCTCCGCCCTCCTCATCATCTGCTCTCTTCTGCTCTTTTCTGATATGGTCGGTGTGATAACCTCGCTGAAGGTCTTGTCCAGAAAGATCTCGTTCTCTCGAATGAGCCTAAGGTCCTCGAGTTCTTTCATCAGTGCTGCAATATGCACTGTCAGTAGTTGAACGTGCACACACATTGCACACTTATACGAGCCAGACACACCAGAGTCGTTGACCTCCCACATCAAGCACGTAGCACACTGAACTTGGCAGTCATCTCTTCACCCTCTTCATCTGTGGCGTAATCACTTCACTCAACCTCCTAGTCAAAGACTCGTTTCAGGCATAAGTCCTTCATCAGGAAAGTGGGAAGTAAGGTAGGGGGAAGGTGCTGAGAATTAAATAGGATGGTGGGGGTGGAGCTGGGTGGAAGGTAGCTTGGAAGGCGATAGGTAGCTGTAGGCGGGGTCTGATGGTGATAGGTCGGAGGGGAAGGTGAAGTGGATAGGTGGTAGGACAGCTGAAACCGTCAAACTATACAGTATCAACGTTGACTTCACCAATTTCCAAATTGCCGCTGCCCCAACCTCATCCCAAATCCAACCATTCAAATTAGCACTGCCCTCTGAAACTGCCCTAACTGTCCATCTTCCTTCCCACCTATCCACTCCACCCTCCCCTCTGACATATTACTATCACTCCCACCTATATCTTCCTATTGCCCTTCCAGTGACTCTCCTGCCAGCCCAGCTCCTACAGTCCTATTTATCTGTCAGCCCCCTTGTTCCCCCGCCACATTCCTGATGATGGGTTTATGCCTGATATGTTGATTGTCCTGCTCTTTGGATGCTGCCTGATCTGTTGTGCCTTTCCAGCTCCTCACTTCTCAACTATTAGAAACTGAACAGATCCCGTATCTTGCAAAATTATAACTTCCTGTCCTCCCTCCACACCCCATTTTTTCTTAGTAAAGTTTATATACAGAGGCAAATTCTTTATAGGGATCAGGCACTGACTCCATACACAGCCCCTGTCTAGGCTGTACACTCTCCTGCAGCTCCTCGGCTCTACTTGGGGTATCCTTTACCAGGTTCACGAATAACACTGGCTTAAAATCTTTGACCACATCTTTTCCCAAAGTGCCTTCCTTCAATGCCCAGCACCGTGTGTCCCAGCTTACTGCAGTGAAAACACCTTTTCCCAGTGCCGTTCTTAAACCATCTGCACTCTAATTTTATGTGTTCAACTACGTTATAGTGAGAACACCTGAGGCCTTTCACTTCCTTTCAACGCCTTTGGGCTTTTTTGTTCACATGTGGTAAACTATTGCCAGTGTGCTTTTCTCTATGTTTTGTAGTATAGGATCTCTCCATCTCCCAATTTCTATCCCTCACAGGATGAAAATCCTCCCAGAAGCTAAATTTCATCTCATGCATCAATGCATATTTACTTGCCATTTCTGCCACGCTTCTCACTTCTTGAACTTCCTGTTCATTCACATGAATTCTTACCGTCTCTGGAAGTGAGTCTTTAAACTCGTCCAGCAGAATAATCTCCCATCAGGCCTCACAGGTCTTATCCATTTTTAAGGCCTGCACACATTTATCAAAATGACTGTGGTTATTCCTTTCAAACTCAACATAACTCTGACCTGGTTCTGTCTCTATATTTCTGAACCACTGTCTATATTCTTCTAGTACCAATTCATAAGCACTCGAAATAGCCTGTTTGACATCTGCATGATCTCTTGCTCCCTCATGTGATAGCACTGCACATACCTCTCAAGTAGTGCCAACCATCTTAGTCTGAATTAGCATTACCCACATGTTCACTGGACACGCCATCTGCCGAGCCAATTTTGCAAATGAAATAAAAAAGGTTTTTGCATTTTTCTCACCGAAATATTGCAATGTATTAACACAGTTGTATACATCCCTACGTTCTCCCTTCATCCTCATTCTGCTAATTTAACTTTCTTATCTAATTTCAAACTTCTTAATTCCAAATTCTCCCTCTTCCTTTTTCCTTTCTTTCTCTTTCTCTACCTTCTCTCTCTCTCTTTCTGTCTCTCTCTTTATTTTCTAACCCCAGTTGCCCCACTTGCCATTTCAGTTTGTTTTTAACTCGACTGCAGTTGCCTGCTTCTCTGATACACCAAAGTGCTTGACCAACTCCATTATGGTGACAGCTTTCCTTTTGTCCCTGGTGAACCCAATTCTAATCTACATGTTAATTCTAAAAATATGGCCTTCCTTTGTCTTTCTACACTTTCTTGGCAAATTTGTGAATCATCTTCAAACCTCAGAACCTCTTTAGTAATGTTAAAGCCATTTCTTTTAATTTAACCAACCACAAGGAAACAAAATTAAATGAATTTTGTCACCTGTTTTATTTGAAGATTTAGGTCACTAACTGCCAAGTGATGGAATCTGCCGGGACCTTTTGTACTCCACATCTGTTCAAATTCCATACGACAAGCCCTCAAACCGTTATGATGTCGATATCTAACCCCTTTGTTAATTAAAACTATACACCCAGAAAAGCTCACCTCGCCTCGTAGTCTGTTAAAACATGAGTGACAGAGAAGTCTCAAATTCCACTATTAAAAGAAAAATAACCATTTATAAGTCTGTAAGTTCGCTCGCTGAGCTTGAAGGTTTGTTTTCAGAAGTTTCGTCACCATGACTAGGTAGCATCATCAGTAAGAATCTCTGGTGATCCACTGGTGGTATGTCCCTTCTTTCTATTTCTAGGTCTTGGTTTATAAGGTGCGTGATGTCATTTCCAGCTTTTTTGTTCAAGGGAAGGTAGATAGGATCTAAATTGATGTGTTTATTGAAGTACTTCTGGCTAGAATGTCATGCTTCAAATAACATTCGTGCGTGGCTTTGTCCTAGGAAGTGTGTGTTGTCACAGTCAACATGGTGTCCTTCGTTGTCTGTATGTATGGAAACTCGTGATAGTGGGTTATGTCTTTTGGTGGCCAGTTGGTGTTCATGTATCTTGCTAGCACGACAACAGGAGAGGTTTAAATGGAGGAAAACTGATTTTATATACACTGTTTAATCAGTGTGTGTTCAGATAAGGAAGATTGTTCATATGTGTATAACACATTCTGAATGAACAACGGAGACACAGTTAACGAAAAATGATGCAAACGATGTATAAAATTTATAAAGCATTAAAACATTATTTGCTCCTCATCTGAAGTGATACCTTCCCTTTCTCTCAACGTTCCCCCTTTTCTGGAATTCCCAACTCTAGTCTCTCATTCTTATCAGGATGTGTGTTTTAATTTCTTGCTTCTCGTGTCCTAACTTATTTCATTTAAATCCCTTTCTACCAGGAATTAAATATGTTGGCCTGCTGGGTTCTTTCCAAAGCTAGTGTCTGTCATATTGTTGGAGAGAAAAGTTATGGCATCAGACCCAGCATTTGAACCTATTGCTCTGATGTACGTGCACTGTACAAAGGACCACAGCACACTGGAATTGCCAAAACATTGAGGGAAGTACATCTACTTCTTTCGATAATCTAATTTTCTCATTTTCCACATCTCCATATCTATATCCTCACTCTCGATCTCTCTTTGTATCTCGTTGATAAATCCATCAATTATTCTTCGTGTCCCATCTCCCAAAACGCCTTTCTCATTTTCCACATCTCCATATCTATATCCTCTCTCTCGTTCTCTCTTTGTATCTCGTTAATAAATCCATCAATTATTCTTCGTGTCCCATCTCCCAAAACGCCTTATTTCAGTTTATATCTAATGCTCTCTTCAAGATGTAATGTGGTTATAATTAAGCAATGTAACTACAAAGACATTTGGGAGGAGCTGGCCAGAGTTAATTGGAGGGGGAGCTGAGCAGAACTGACCATGAAGCAGCATTGGGAGGAGTTTCTGGGGATAATTTGGAAGATAATACCAGAAATGCAACCTCACGCAGATGAAGCATACTCATGGGAGAACAAGGCAGCAATGAGTTACAAGGCATCAAACCAGAAGAGAAAACATACAATGTGATGAAGATGATTGGGAATCCAGAGAATTCATTGGCTCTGAAACTACATAAGGCTGGCATTACTGACACTACAGAGCTCTTAATCATAGTCAATTGCATTGCAGATGTTGCAGCTCGAAACTGCGTGTTCATGTAGCTGTAGACCACAGCAGCAGGAGAAGCAGACCCGCATTCAACCACAATATGTAACTTTTTGCCAGGATAACATTTCAGTCTGCCATTACCATCAACACCATCTCTGGCTCAGTGACGAGTGTGGGTGAACATGTCAGAGTCAGAATCACATGAACCTTAACCAGATGCTAACTCATTAAAGCTACCGGACTTGACCAACAGATCTGAACGAAGCCCTGCAATCCTAGCACGTTCAGTTATAAATGGTGATGGACGATTAAACAAATGACTAGAGGAGAGGGGTCCACAAACATCCCCATCCTAAATAATGGAACAGACCTGCACATCAGTGTAAAAGAGAAGGTTGTTTTATCTGCACCATCCTCTGCCAGAAGTGTTGAGTCGACGATAGACCTCACCCTCATCATGTTGCCCACAGAATCACAGATGCCAGTCTTCAACCAATTCGATTTGCTGCATTTGAGATGAAGAAACCTCTGAACACAATAGATACGAAAAAGGCAATGGGTACTGACACAATTCCTACAATAGGACTGAAGACTTGTGCTGCACAACAAGCCGTGTCCCTGGTGAAGCTGTTTCATTCCAGCTCCAATTCTGACATCTCCCTGGCAATATGGAAAATTGCTCAGCCATGTCCCGTCCGCTAAGACGGGAATAATTACAAACTGACCAATTACCACCCCCTCAGTCCCATCATGACAGTCAAATCGGTGGGAGTTATTTTTGAAAGAGATGTCAAACCATACAGAAATAACCTGCTCAGTGTAGTTTTTAACAAGTACCCATATGGAGATGGTGCTGTTGTGGAAATGTCACTGGATTACTAATCCAGACCAGGCTAATGCTCTGGCAGCGGGTGGAAGTTAAGTACAATTAATAAAATATCGAGACCTAAAATCTGGTGTCAGTAATAGTGACCTTGAAGCCAATATCGATTGTAAACAGAATTTCCTTCTCCAATGTACTTTTAGGAAGTGAATCTCCCATGATTTCCTGAGCTGGCCTAAAAGTGACTCCAAAGACCCTGACATGTGATAAACATTTCAATGGTCTCTGAAACGGCCAAGCAAGGGCACTCACCTGTATCAAACTAGTCCGAGGTCTGAAAGGATAAAACCATACAGAACACCCGGCTTCAGCATCAGTATCGGAAAAGGGAATGAAAACAAAGTCCTGTCGACCCTGCAGAGACCCCCTTCCTAACACCTGAGAGCTTGTGACAATATTTACCGAGATTTCAAACAGACTGCACAGAAACAGCGGAAAAGGAGTAGGTCATACAACACATTGAGCCTCTCCATTCGAGTTCATGGAAAAAATCTCCTCAATGCACTTACCACACATTATGTACATATCCGTTAATGTGAGCAATCTTGGGAAGCTATAAAATAGGCGATGCAGTAGTACGTTTGGTCCATCGACTTTGCTAACCAATTCAATGTAATGTTGGTTGGCCCTTCATTTCCACACCGTACTCCTGCTCTCCCACCATCTCGTTACTGTCTCTAAATCCTGATTTATAATCAGTGTCTTGGTTTCCAGGTGCGAGCGAATTACCCAGCTTCACCAGTCTGTGAGTGCAGACATTTATTCTCATCTCAATGCTGAATGGCCTGCCTATATCAAATACTGTGGCTCCTTGTTCTAGACGTCCCAGCCTGGGAATTATCATCCCTGCTTCCAATCTGTCTCATCCTGTCAGAGTTTTGTATATTTTACTGAGATCTCCACTCATTTTCCTAAATCTCATGGAATACAGACCCAGTCACCCCAAACTCTCCGCCCACAACATGCCCGTCATCCCAGAGATCACTCTGGTCATCCTTCGCTGCTCTCCCTCAATGTCAGGTTTGTCCTTTATTAGGTAAGTAGACCAAAACCGCCCACAATACTGCACAATGTTTGAGATGATATCTCACCAAAGCCCTGAACAGCTGCCGTATGGCACCCTTTCTACTGGACTCAAATCCCCCTGAAATGAAGGTCAGAACACCATTTATCTTCTTTACTGCTTTCTTTCCTGCAACATTGCTTTCAGAGACTGGTGTACAAGGAGATCCAGATCCTTTTCAATGTTCTCGCTCCCCACATGCTGGTTCTATATACACTGGTCAACATGGCAATGCCATTCCTAGTATTGACTTCTGGTTGTAAAACTCACTGCGCTGCAGGGACCTCAGTGGTTTATGCAGAAGGAAACACCAAAAAGGAGCATACGCCCCTTTGTAAATCAACATGTTTCAACCTATCCTTTTCAAATGGTACACTGCCAATTTATCGTTTCCACCAAAGGGCACAACGTCACATCTATCCACATTGTTCTCCATCTGTCACGTGTTTACCCATTCACTCCACTTGTCTTAGTCTTCTCGGTGCTTTTTTACATCCTCCTCACCCACTCACAATCCCACATCCGTTAGTGCTGTCAGCAGGCTGGGATATATTGTATCTGATTCTGGCAACAAAATGTTTAAAGGGCGTTGTGAACAGCTGGGCCCAAAGCACCGATCCCTGCAACACCTCAGCAACCGTCCTCTGTTAATTTCTATTTATTTATTTCGTGCCTGTTGGAGTCACTGGCTGGACCAGCTTTTATTGCCTAATTGCCCTTGAGAAGGTGGTGGCGAGCTGCCTTGTTGAACGCTGCAGTCCACCTGCTGTGGTTCACCTCCAGTGCCATTAGGGAGGGAATTCTAGGATTCTGACCCAGCGACTGTGAAGGAGCTGTGATATATTTCCAAGTCAGGATGATGAATGTCTTGGAGGGGAACCTAAAGATGATGGTGTTTCCATCTGCAGCCCTTGTCCTTTTAGATAGACGTGGTCGTGAGTTGGTAAAATGGTCTCTTAGGATCTTTGGTGAATCATTTCATTGCAGCATCTAGATAGTAAAACACTCTTCCTATTGAACGTTGATGATGGAGCATTGTGGATGAAGGGACAATCAAACTGCTTGCTTTGTCCTGGATGGTATAAAACTTCTTGACTGTTGTCAGGGCTGTACTCATCCCGGCAAATTGGGAGTCTTCTATCACACTTCTGACTTACGCATTGTAGATGATGGACAGACATTTGGAAGTCAGGATATGAGTTACTCGCCGCAGTATTCCTAACTTCTGACCTGTTCTTGTAGTTACTGTCTTTATGTGGCGAGACCAGTGAGTTTCTGAGCAATGATTACCCACCAGGACTTTGATCCTGGGGGATTCAGTGATAGTAACACAATTGAATGCCAAGGGGCAGGTTGCATTGTATTTTATTGGTGATGGTCATGGTCTGGCATTTGTGTGACCTGAATAATTCTTCCCACTTGTTAGCCTGGATACGTCCAGATCTTGTCGCATTTGAACATGGACTGCTTCTGTATCCGAGGAGCCAGAAATGTTGCAGAACATTGTACAATCATTGGCGAACCTCCCCACTTCTGACCTTAAAATGGAGGGAAGGTCATTGATGAAGCAGCCCTGCAGAAATGTTCGGCCACTGCTCGAGGGACTCCTACAGACTTGGAGCTGAGTTGACTGACCTTCATGAACCATGACCATCTTCCTACGTGTCAGGTCTGAATCTAACCAGCAGGGAGTTTCCCTCTGATACCCATTGATTCCAGTGGTACTAAGGCCCCTTGATACCATACTTGGTAAGAGGTAGCCTTGATTTAAAGGGTTGTCACTCTCACCCCACCTCTGGAATTCAGCTTTGTCCATGTTTGAACCACAGTAATGAGGTCAGGAGCTGAGTGGACCTGGTGGTGTCCAAACTGGGTGTCATTGACCAGGGCATTGCTGAACAGTTGCTGCTTGAAAGAACTAACACCTTCCAACACTTTACTGATGACAGAGAGTAGACTGATGCGGTGGTAATTGGCCGGATTGGATTTGTTCTGCTTTTTATATACAGGAGATACTTGGGGTAATTTTCTACATAATCGTGGAAAGCCGTTGCTGCAACTGTATTGAGACAGTTTGGCTAGGGGAGTGGCAAGTTATGGAGCACAAGTTTTCAGTACTATTGCCAGAACGTTGTCAGAGTATGGACCCTTTGGAGTATCCAGTATCTCCAACCATTTCTGGATATCGCGTGGACTGAATCAAATTGGCTGATGACTAGTAACTGAATCGCTGTGGACAACTGGAGGGGGTTGAAATGGATCATCCACTCAGCACTTCTGACTGAAGATTGTTCCGAATGGATCAGCCTTATCTTATACACTGAAGTGCTGGGCTCTTCCATCAT
This sequence comes from Chiloscyllium plagiosum, assembly GCF_004010195.1. Taxonomy (NCBI): domain Eukaryota; kingdom Metazoa; phylum Chordata; class Chondrichthyes; order Orectolobiformes; family Hemiscylliidae; genus Chiloscyllium; species Chiloscyllium plagiosum. The sequence continues at coordinate 16,577,760 of NC_057717.1, forward strand.
GGAGCACGGAGTTATTTGTGGAATCTCTTCATCCCGTAAATTGTTTAATTGTCCCCAACGTTTATCGACTATATGTGGAAGGACTGCAGAGCTTAGATCTGAACCGTTGCTTGTGGGATCACTTAGCTCTGTCTATCACTTACTGCTTATGCTGTTTGGCGCATAGGTTGTCCTGTTTGGTGGTTTCACCAGCTGACACCTTATTGTCAGGTATGCCTGGTGCTGCTCCTGCCATCCTGCAGACTCCATTGAACCAATATTGATCCTCTTGATTGATGGTAATTGTTGCGAGGAGGGTATGCCAGGCCATGAGGTTATGTAGGAGTACAATTCTGCTGCTATTGATGATCCACAACACGTTATGGACATCCATATTTGAGCTGCTAGATCTGTTTGACCTATTTAGCACTGTGATAGTACCACCCAAAATGGTGGAGATTATTTTCAATGTGCAGGTGTGACTTTGTCTCCACAATGACTATGCTGTGGTCACTCTTACCGATACTGTCATGGACAGATACTTCTGCAACTGGCAGATTAATAAGGCTGTGGTCAAGTATGTATTTTCCTCTTGTCGGTTCCTTCACCACCTGCTGCAGAACCAGTCTAGCAGTTGTATCCTTGAGGACCCGGCCACCTCGATCAGTAATGCTGTAGCTGAGATACTGTTGGTGGTGAACATTGAATTCCACCACCCAGAGTATATCTTGCGTCCGTGCTACCCTCAGTGGTTCCTCCAAGTGTTGGTCAGCATGGAGGAGTACTGATTCATCAGTTGATAGAGGCTGGTACATGGTAATCAGCGGTAGGTTTCCTTTCCCATGTGCAAACTAATGCCATCAGACTTCATAGGATACGGAGTCACTGTTGAGCACTCTAAGAAGAATTTCCTTCAAACTGTATCCCACTGTGCCGCCACTTCTGCTGTGTCCGTCGTGGTGATGAGACGGATATACACGGGGAAGGTAATGGGGAGTCTGGGAAATAGTCATATTCACAGAATCATAAATTATAGAAAATGTCAGCCTATTACTTGACGAGTCTGTTTATTTCCAATTCACTGTTTCCTGCCAACTGTCCCATTCCGAAACATGTCCATATATTATCCCCAATCAACTCAGATTTGATTTTGCAAATTGGGCTTGGAGCTTTACCAACATTTTTCAAAAAATCAAAATGTTTTACATCCATTGCTTCTCTTTCGTTTGTCTTCCAGTCTGTTTCTCATATATAATTCCCATTTCATAAATCCATGTTAGTGTTGTCTATGGCCATTACTTTCAGCCACAATAATTTCTGCTAAAACATTTACTTATTATGTTCTATGTTCCATCTACTCTATTATTTTCCCACACCAGACTCGGTTTTACCTTGTATTGTTAGAAAGTTTTGTGAAGACAGAACTGAAGTATTGGCTTCATAGTTGTGCCATTTCCCTGTTTCCTATTCTCCATTCACTGGTTTCAAACTGTAAGGAAACTGCACTTGTTTTCTCATATTTCTCACATTGACATAATTTAGCAAGCTATTACATTTCACTCTTATAACCCTTATGAATATAACTCTTCAGAAACCCATCGATTCCTGCCGTCAACTGCTCAATAATTGACCTTCCATACCAGACATTCACAGGAGCATGGACTCTGTGCCAACAGAAATACAGCACGATCTATACTAGTCCCACTTTCCTACATCAGGCCCATAGCCTGGAATGTTATGATACTTCCAAGTGCTCGTCCATGTGCTTTTTAACGATTGTGAGATTACCTATGATAATTCCTCTCTCAGGAAGTAATCCCAGAACCCCACACCTCGAGGTGAAAAAATGTTCAAATCATCTCTGAACCTCAAACTTTTCACTTTAAAAGTGTGCTCATTTGTTCTTGACCCTCTGACTAAAAGGAACAGCTGCTGTCTATCCATCCTGTCCATGTTGCTCATAATCTTATCCTTCTGAATCACGGACCCCTCAACTTTCTCTGCTCCAAAGTAAACAACCCGACCTTATGCAGCTTCTCTCCATAGCTGATATGCTCCATCCCAGGGAACATCTTGGGAAATCACCTCTGCACCCTCTCCAGTACAATCACATCCTTCCTGGAATGTGGCTCCTGGAGCTACATACAGTATTCCATTTTGGTCGAACCAAAGCCCTGTATAGCTCTTATAATCTACGCACTGATTACGAAACGCTGCACCTAAGGTCCAATTCTAAACTAGTTGATTAACCTGCGTTAACCCAATTGAATGGTAATGCTGGGAAAAATGGATTTCATGACCACGTGTGTTGCTGGAAAAGCACAGCAGGTCAGGCAGCATCAAAGGAGCAGGAGAATCAACGTTTCGGGCATAAGCCCTTCTTCAGGAATCTTCCCGAAATTTCTATTCTCCTGCTCCTTTGAGGCTGCCTGACCTGCTGCGCTTTTCCAGCAACACATTTTTAAGCATTAACCTGTCCAGTCACATTCAGGGATCTGTGGAGAAGCAGAAACTGAGCTTCCCAGTGTGCTGCCATTCATTGAGTCCTCCCCTGCCTTCTCCCAAAGTGCATCACCTCATATTTATCAGGGTTACATTCCATCTGCCATTGATCTGCCCATCTGACCATTCCATCTGCATCTCCCCTTAACTTAAGGCTCCCTGTAACTCCTCACTGCGAACCAACTGGCCAATCTTTATGTCAAACATACACTTACTTATCACACCTCCCCCATTCTCCACCTAGCCCCCTTCAAATTCACATCTTTCTTTGTTATGAATAACACGAACAATAAGGGACACAGCACTGATCCCTGTGGTACACCAGGGGACACTGGTCTCCAGTCGCTCAAACAACCTTCTCCCACCATCCTCTGCCTCCTGCCACTAAGACAATTTTCGTTGTAACTTGTCAAGTTATCCTTCATATTGTGAGATTTTGCATTATTTTTCATTTCCCCAGCTGGAAATTTGTCAAAGGCCTTCCGACAAAACTAAACAATCGACCTCCTCAAACTAATTCAATAAAATCCATTAGCTGTGACTTTCTTCTGATAAAGTCAAGGTGATTATCCCTGATCAAACCCTGAGACTCTGATTGGAGTTCAATTTTCTCCTTCCCTATTTTCTCCAGTAGTTTCCTTAACAGGGATCTAATACTCGCTCGTCTATTGTTCCCTGGTCTATCTCTCCCAACCTTACTGCGAAGTGTAATCGTATTAGCAATTCTCCAGTTCTCTGGCACCGCCCCTATGGTCAGATTCTAATTAAAATATTCACTCAGTGTCTTTCCTCCCTCGACCCCAACAACCGCCTTTGATACAACTTATTCAGACATGGAGATTGGACCAAATTTATACAGAACAAAGCCACAAATCCTGGCTCGTATTTTACATCAATCTGTTCAAGATTTTTCCAGTCCATCTTTTGGAATTCTGTACCTGCCTCCTCCTTCTCCCAAGTAAAATAAATGTGAAGGTCTCATGTTACAATCCTTCAATGTTCTCCAGCTTGACACAGATTGCCCCTTTGGTTTCTAATGGAAACTAACTGTTTGCTGATTATTTTGTTCTACTTGTCCGTGTACAATATCGTGGGATTCTCCCAGGTCTCGCCTACTTGTACTTCTTCATGTCCCTCTGTTATTCAGTCCTTTCGATGTTTCTAAGATTCACTAAAATCACCTCTCATGTTTTGAAACTCGAGGTTACAGGCTGAGTTTCCCCGTCAGACAAGCTTGCCAAGTTAGGGATTAATTTGTAAAATACTTTTTGCAGTTTCTCTGTAGTCGGTATATTCTTTCTGAGATTGGGACTCCAAACGATACACATACTCTAAGTTTAGTCTCACCAACACTCAATGCAACTGGTGCACGACATCCTCTATATTCCAATTACATTCACATGAATGTAAACCTAATTTTTACTTGCCCATTTGCATATGTTCTTCCCAATACCTCTCGCTTTAACTTTTTTATGAACTTACTGTGTGAGTTCTTAAAAAAACTCATGAATATCCAACTATACGTTATCCGTTGGTTCTTCATTGCCTATGTCTCCAAGAATCATCTTCAAACCATTCCAAAAAATGTTTTCCACTTCTGGTTTTCCTTTCATCGGTACATTCTCATACTCTCCAGTTGTGTAATTACCTACTAAATATCTAGTAGCATGTTCTTGTAATCGAGTTCAACAGACACCCGACTGCGGATGACAAGATAACTGGTCAGTAGTTCAACATTCTCCAAATTCATCATTTCTTAAACTGTTGGATAATATTTATAACCTTGCCTTATCCAGTTTGACTAAATGCCTTTCGGGAATGTGTCGAAAAATAAAGTGAAAATCCGCGATGCACTCAACATGTCTATTGCTGCTTCCTCTGAAATTCTTGTATGAAGTACATCTAGTCTGTCAGATTTATAAATATTCAATGAAGCTTTCTTTTCAACGATGACCTCAACACTGATAAGAATGGTGTTATACTTTACTTACAGAAGTCCCATGGTCACTTGGTATTTCTGGAACAATTTCTGGACACTCTTCCATGAAGATAGATACAAAGAAACTGTTTCTTTTCCCTGCGATTTTTCTGTAATCTAAATAAATTATCCTGAACGCACACCAACTGTTCCAGATTTGACCTTGTTTTTATTTTTTTTCATACATTGATAGACGAGGTTTGTGAAGGTTTGTAGCTCAGGATGAGGTTTAGGGTGTTGGTTTGCTCGCTGAGCTGTAGGTTTGATATCCAGACGTTTCATTAGCTGGCTAGGTAACATCAACAGTGGCGACCTCCAAGTGAAGCTAAGCTGTTGTCTCCTGCTTTCTATTTATATCTTTCACCTTTCAGAAAACGAACAGGAAATGACATCACCCCAAACCACAGGAACCCCATCCAGGAGAAAGATATAAATAGAAAGCAGGAGACAACAGTTTCGCTTCACTTGGAGGTCGCCACTGATGATGTTCCCTAGCCAGCTAATGAAACGTCTGGATATCAAATCTACAGCTCAGCGAGCAAATCTACACCCCATTGATAGACGATTTTTAGCAGTCTTTATGTTTTTCTTTCATTTGCACGCTTTTTCTCTTTCTGATTTCCTTTTCAGTTTCTTGGTCATCCTTTGTAGGGTCCTACATTTCTCTGAATCTACTGGCTTATAGCAGCACTTGGCATTTTTCTAAGCTGCCTTCGTTCATCTAATAGTTAGATGAAGGTGGGGTTGAAAGTGATAGTCGGAGAGGAGGGTGGCGCCGATTGATAGGAAGGAAGGTGGACACATAGGAACATTCAAAATGGCGATGCTGACTTGGAGTAGGATAAGGTGGGAAGAGCAGAAATGGGGAAATGGGGAAATCCATTATGATCCCCTGTGGTTGGATGGTCCCATGGCAGAAGATCAGGCTTTCTTCCTCTAGGCTTCTGGTGGCTCGGGTTTGGCGATGGGACAGGCCCAGGACCGTCATGTCCTTGGCAGAGTGGGAAGGGGAATTAAAGTTCTCAGACACAAGGCGATGGAATTGTTCAATGTGGCTGTCCCAGAGATGTTCTCTAAAATGATCCACAAGTTTACCTCCTGCCTCACCAATGTAGAGAAGACCACCTTGGGTTTAATGGATGCAGTAGATGAAGCGTTCTGTCTCCCTGTGTCACCTATCACTTTCAACCCCACATTCATCTACCTATCGCATTCCCAGCTACCTCCCCCCTGCTGCACACCCTTCTCATTTATCTCTCAGTCCCCTTGGCCCATGAGCTTCACTCCTGATGATGGGCTTATGCCCGAAACGTCGATTTATCTGCTTTTAGTATGCTGCCTGCCTGTGCTTTTCCAGCACTACACTCTTCGACTCTGATCTCCAGCATCTGTAGTCCCCACTTCCTCCTTACACCTTCATGGCTTGCATGACTCAGATTTATCACGGTTACTTCAAATAAAACAAAAATTGTCTTGTACTCAAACAGAATAAAAGAAAACCAATACATTTTGGTCACTGTTCACAAAAGGTCCTTTACAGCAAAATTTTCAATTAGCTCTTCTGATCACTCAACACCAATTCCTAAATAACCTGATCTCGAGCTCAGTGCTCGACATAATATTAATGTAAACCATCTCCCACGTGGTCATGAATTCCATTTTTCCCAGCATTACCATTCAATTGGGTTAACACAGTTTAGATATAATTTAAACAGTACATTATTACTGAATACCCGCAAATGTGTATATCTCATTTCCTGTTTAATAACACGCCCAACATTTGTATTGCAGCTTTCAGTTTGATATATAACTCCCATCAATGTTTGCTCCTCCTTGCTGTTTTTGCGCTCCACCTTACTAGAGTCTGTGCAATCTGAGCGACATGGGCTCCGGGGAGATTAATGGCAGAGGTCGTCTCGCCACATCATTTATGATCTTCTCAAACTTTAATTTCTCCAGATCTCCCGTTATGCTGATGGAGTAGAGAAGGACAATGAGCTTCCAACAATGCTCTATATTCACCCAGAGAGCTGAGACTGTTCTAACCTCGGTGGGAACTTTACAGCAGGCTGCTAAAGTGTTGCTGCTGCTGTACAGGGAGATCACATCTGGGGTAGTGTGTAATGATTTAGTCTCTTCGATGAAGAAAGGATGTTGTTATATTGGAAGCAGCTCAGAGATGTTTCCCTCAACTGAAGGTGTTTGCTTATAACGAAAGGATGATCAGGTTGACCCAGTAGCCATTGGAGTTTACAAAAATTAAAGATGCTCTTATTTGAACATAGATGACAGAAGGAGTTAACAAGTGAAGTGAATTATGCAGTTAGTGGAGGAATCCATTCCGTTCTCCAGCCTGTTACACAGGAACAACAGGAGGTTATTCAGGCCTTTGGCCCTGTTACACCAAAACAGGATGAGGCTATTCATCCCCTGGAGCCTGACATATATTTACAGAAGGAGGCAAATCAGCCACTCGAGCCTATAACAGCAGGCCATGCTGCACCAGTATCCTGTTAAACAGCAACAGGATCAGTCCATTCAGCCTCCTCAATTCTGTAAGATAGGAACTGGAAGAGGTCACACAGTGACTGGAGATTGTTACACTGGGATAAAAGTAGGCCATTTAGACACACCGAGCCTATTGCAAGGGTATTGGACAAGGATAAAAACTATCTGAGACTTCTTTCATGAGAAAGGAAGAGGTAATTTAGAAACGTGTCTGTTGTATGGGAACAAGAGAAGACCAATCAATCCCTCGGTCCCATCTGCGGGATACATGACGAGACCGTTCAGTATATCCACCTGTTATGGAGAAGTATGAGAAGACCCATGAGCCCCTCAAAATGTTACACAGCAACAAGAAGATTCCATAATCTCCCAATCCTCTAAAGATCAAGAGGAGGAGTTCATTCTGGCTTTGGAGATGGCAACATGGGAACACCAGAAAGACGTCAGCCCATCAAGTTTGTACACCAGCAGAATGATGAGTCCATTCAGGCACACATGCCCCTTACACAGCAATTGGAGCAGATCTCTTAAAGCCTTGAGCCCATTAGACAGGAATGCAAAGAAAACGTGAAGATTTTCGAAAGGAATGGACTTGTAATAATGTTATACATTAGGGACTAAAGTGTAACAATAACCTATTGTAATTTAAAGCAAATTGTTAGAGTCCATTGTTCAGGACATTTGCAAACTCATACCATAATTCGTCAGAATCCATATGGTTTTACGAAGGCTAAATCGTGTTTGATTTTTTTGCTTGACTTATTTGAAGATGTCACAAACAAGGTGGATAGTGGGAATCCTGGAGATGGAACATATCTAATCTTCCTGAAGGCATTGGATATGTCGCTTCTCCAAAGAGTGAATGGTAAGATCAGACAACATGGGTTTAGGAGTAATTTATTAGCTTGGATGGAGGATTGGTTAACCAACGAAACGTAGTCAGATGGAAGAAATGTGTAATTTTCTTTTGGCAAATGCAGTTTGTGGGGTGCCATTAATTTCAGTACTCATGCCTCAACCATTTTCAATCCATGGTATTACTGTACTCGGTTGACGGGATAGAAAATATAATGCCACACTTTCGGTTGACACTAACAACGGTGGGAAATTACTTCGGAATGATGATGCAAGAGACTTTAATACATATGAGTAGGTTGGGTGAATGGGCCAAAATTTGGCAAGGAAAATTCAAGTGAATAAATATTGGGCTATTCAAGTTGGCCAGTATAATGGAAAGACAAATTATTATCTAAATGGAGAGAACGTTCAAAGTGCTTAGATGCAGAGGGATCTGGGTGTCTGCTTGCATATCACAGAAAACCTGCCTGCGGGTACTGCAAGTAATGAGAAATGCAAGCATAATTTAAGTGTTTATTTATAAAAGGATAGAGTAAATAGGTGGGGAGTGTTGGTGTCGCTATGCAAGGCAATAGTGAGGATGCAACTGGAGTGCAGTTTGGGTGTCTTGCAGAGTGAGGTATTTCCATTGGAGGCAATTCAGAAGAGCTTCATTAGATTGATTCCATATTTGAAGAGTTTGTCTTATGAAGGGTAATTGAGCAATTTAGGCCTATACTCTCCAGTTTATAAGAATGAAAGGAGATCTCATTGAGGTCTGTAAAATGCTAAAAGTAATTGGAAGTGTAGATATGGAGTGGATTTTTTTTCATGTGGCACAATATACAATAAGAGTCTAGAGTTTTATTATGGAGAGATGGCAGGAAGGTTGAACAGAGGCTACGTTGACATCTGCCTCATCGAGGGGTTGGTTTCCTCACAGATGTTGTTCTTATTCAACTCTTCGACTGTGTTGCCCCGGAATGGGGGAGGATTGGGTAACGTACAGGAAGCAGACACTCAGGATAAATCAGTTAGAGAGAACGTAACCGGTAGAGTCACACAGTGACCAGCGCTGGGTTCTCAACTATTTGCAGTCTAAATTAATGATCAGGAGGATGGAACAGATATACAGATGTTGAGTTTGGTGATGTCCATCAGACCATAAGATCATAAGACATAGGAGTGGAAGTAAGGCCATTCGGCCCATCGGGTCCACTCCACCATTTAATCATGGCTGATGGGCATTTCAACTCCACTTACCCGCATTCTCCCCTTAGCCCTTAATTCCTTGTGACATCAATAATTTATCAATCTCTGCCTTGAAGACGTTTAGCGTCCCGGCCTCCACTCCGTGGTTTCAGAGCTTCCCCTCTCTGCAGCCTCTGCTCCATTTGTTCATCATGTTACACACCCAGATGCTGTAACTACACTCCCCATGCTCCATCGAGAGTTGGGTCACCAAATCCTCAGGTCTCCCTGAATGTCTGAGGCAGCTCGCAGCACATCCTCCAGCAAACCACCCCCAGCCCCATCACTAAATTTTCCATTACAGGCGTCAGTCACAAACCCCTCGGCTACAAATGTTGTGGACCAGTCCAGATCACCCCAAAAGGTTTTATGAAGGCCGTTTAGACCCAAACCTTTTCTTATTTTGAATATAGATGGGAAGTGTGCGTTCCAGATATGTTGTGACTGGTCAAACTACTCGACATTAAGCAAAATATAATCTTGCTTATTAAAATTAAAATGCTTTAATTAAACCACAATCAAAGAAAAGAATAGTTTGGGATGGCTTATATGTTGGAACACTTTCACAAACAATAGATACTGTACCTTCTTGGTTTACACCGCTTGGCACAAAGACAAATTCAAATACAGATCCTTACAGCAGTTTTCCAATCCAGGAGGAAACAACATCAACAGAGATCTCAGAGTGAAAAGCAGCTGGGAATCATGTATTGAAACTTCCAACCCTTCTGGGATCCCCAGCAGCTTATGAACGCTGCAGCTAAAAACAAAAAATGAGAAACCCTGGTCTGGGAGAGCTGGCTACTGCCCTTCCACTATGACCACCGTTTTAATGAAACCTAAAGGCTATCGCAGTTATTTACTTAAACTGTTTTCAGACAGCAGTTCTTCACCTCTGCCTTTAAAACCTATCTTCAAAAAAAGGAGAAAATAACCTTCTTTACAGTGATAGTATCCTCACGACTCCATCTTTAATAAAATCATCCATCAATATACAAAGGTGGATTCATTTTAGACCTTCTAATCTTCCTGTATTAGTAGACTGAAATGCATATACTTTACATTGACTGTGTGTATACAAATGTTAACAACTAGTTTCGATTTCAGTCATTTTACTCCTGCCACAGAATGCCTTTGTCTTTCATCATCCAAGTCTCCACAACGTGTCAAAACTTAGGTTTTCTCGCCCTGTCACCTGTATAATTTCAAACTGAATGCCAGCAATAATAAGCTCAATCGAAAGAGACTGGTATTTTTCTCCCTAAACTTCTCCAAAAAATTCAAGAGGTCACGATCAGTGATAAAGATTGGTCTCATATATGTTATTCGCAATTTAAAAGCTGAAATGTTGTAACGCCAACACCAAGCTCAAGGCCTCCTTCCCCATTGTAGAATAAATCTGTTGATGTTTCCACTGGACACTCCAACCACATGTTACATAATGGAGCACGTCTCATCTCTCCAATAGTCCTTCTGAATGACATAGCTCCTCATGTCTCAGCATAAAAGAAGTACATGCTTCTATACTTCTTAATGCTCTAACCTCTTTACCTGTTACTCCTGGCCTATGCCAATAAACTTTACTCTCACAGGTAAATGTTTTAAGAAGATCTCGCACATTCTTCTCAATCTCTCACAGAAACCAAACTTTGATTCTCTCACAGAAACCAAACTTTGATTTCTGAACTTAATCATCATCATCAGCCATTTCAGCTTCTAGTCTTGCCCTTTTAACTCTCTGCTCTTGCACACGAGTTCTCACGACTGCAGGAAGTGAATTGTTGAACTTCTCCAAAACAAGAATTTCTCTAAGAGAATCATGGGTTTGCTCTGTTTTTAATACCCTTTCCACCTTTCAAAATTACTTTGTTTGATCCTTTCAAACTCAATGTGCGTTTAACCAGGGACCTTTTTTTTTTAGATTCCTGAAACGCTGTCTGTCAGCTTCTGGCACAAGCTCATATGCACTTCAGATGGTTTTCTTCACTACCTCATACTGACCAGATACCGCCTCCGATAGGGATGCAAATGCTTATCAGCTTTGTTTGGATTAACTAACTCCACATGGTCACTGAGCACTGCTTTGGTTAGTCACTTTCTCAAATGAAATTCAAATGGCTTCCCCATCCTTCTCATCAAATTTGGATAATACCTGGATGAATTTAAACAGAACCCCATTAGGCCATTGGTTGCAATAGGGTTGTTCAATCTCACTATCCTCCTCATCCCGCCTACCTTCTAACGTCATCTCCACCATCTATGTCAACTTTCCTCTCTAATTGCTAACTTTTGAAGTTGAAACTCTCTGCTTTTCTCCTGTCCTTTTCTCTCTTTCTTCTTCATTTCCTTTTCTTTTATTTCTACTTTTCATCATAATTCAATCTGTTTCAATTCCTTCTCATGTTCAAAGTGCATCATTTGAAATTGAATTCCAGCCGTTTCCAAAGAGACTGACGGCGGTTTCACCAAATGTAATTGCCACGCTATAGCTGTAATTATCTCTCATTTTCTCACAAACAAACACAGCCCCAACTCCAGCTTGTCTGTCAATTTCTACAGCTTTGCCTTCCTTACCTTTTGTAAAACCCCCAACTTCACTTCTTCCACACCCAGAGAACTCTTAGTGACTGAATTTTCTTTACACAAAACACTGTTTAAACCAACCGAATTCAACATCCGGAACAAAAGACACTAACAACGACCATTGAACCCAATAGCCTCCCGGTGCGTACTCTCCAGTGTTTGCATGAGCTTATTCTAGATTCACTGGTTTCCTCCCACAATTCAAAGATGTTTATGTCAGGTGTATTGGCCATGCTAAATTGTTCATAGTTTTCAGGGATGTTTGGGTTTGGTGCCTTAATCGGTGAAAATGTGTAATAATAGGGGAGAGGAATAGGTCTGGGTAGGTTAGTCCTCGGTGGATCGGTGTGGACTTGTTGGGTTGAATGGCCTGTTTGCACATGTAAGGATTGTAATTATAAACCTAATTTGGTATTATCGATTTCGAACCAGACAAGAGAACCCAGTTTGCTCTGGACCAACTAGACTGCCTCAAACTATTTTAAGAAAGTAGTTTGGATGCCAATCTTTTCTTATTTTAAAGGTAGATGTGAAGTGGGTGTTCCAGATGTGATGTTACCAGTCAAACCACTCACCATTAAGCAAAACACAACATACTGAAACATTCTAATGAAAGTCTATATAAAATGAAGAGGAAATTAGAATAATTTAACAGTTGGAAGCCTTAACCGAATAATGAATACAGTACCTTCTACAAATGAACTGTTCCAATATACCAACATCACCTGAACACACCCCTTGGCAAAAAGGAACATTCAAACATACATTCTCGCATACAGTTCTCCAATCCAGGAGGAAAGATCATCAAGTCAGGTTTCAGAGAGAGTAGCAGATGAAGATAAGTTACTTGGCCGTTGTTACTATATTTATTATAAACCCTAAAAGTGTCGTAAGTTATTTACTTGAGCAGTTTTCAGTAGGCAGTTTGGCCTTTAAGATCTCTTATTTAAAAAGCTGAGAAAATAATCTTTTTTTAAAAGTGACAGATTTGTCACACAATTTAGATGCCTGGTCCTTTACTTAAGGGGCTTCCTCGTGCTACTGACCGCAAGGTCACCTGAGATGGACAAATACAGGTACAGACCAAGTTACAAGGATATGTTTCATAACTTCTGAAACACCGCTGTCCACGGACCATCACATGGGACATACCGGGAAGTGAACAACAGCCTGACACACACCATTTCACTGTTTCTGAGCTACATAATGTCAGCACTCGATACACTAGGAAGCCAAAACCCAAGGCCAGGGAAAGACACAGAGGGACAGAAAGATTCATATTAAAGACAGAAACAGACAGTTAATTAACTGAAAAAATGTTGTGGAAATATGGGGAAAATGACAGGGCAGTGGAACTAACTGCAGAAGTGATATCTTCGAGAGTAAAATTACAAGAATGCGAACATTGAATCAAGACATAGTTCGATCAGTTGGAATGGTTTGTTGCATCAAATTATGCATCTGCTTCACAGAACACCGCCAACAATATAAGATGACAGCCCAGCACTGAGAGCTGTACAGATCATGCTCGTGTCTTGCTCAGTAAACTGCACTAACTGCCAAGCATAGAGAGTATTGCAAACTTTACTATCATATGCTAGCTATACTCGCGTCAGATTACTGCCTACAATGGGAAGATTTGCTGTGTGTGTGTGTGTATGTTCATCAGAGACTGAGGGAGAGTGCGTATGTGTGCGACATTGGCGTGGTTGAATGCAAAACTCATTGTTTGAGAAGGAACGCACATGGAGGTAATTATTTTACATACAAACAACTGACAGGCTATTTGGTAATTGACAGAGAGAGAACGAGAGAAGTTTCATGGACAGATGAGAATAAAGTGTTTGAGAATGTCAAACTAAAGGCATTGCCAGACACAATAGCATTATACATCGGCGTGCACATGAATTACAGATGGATAGGAGTTCGAATTAGATCTGCTTGGGCAGGTTTGAAGCTGGGAGCGTCAGCAGCAGATTATTGGCTTTATTAAGACTGCACTTCATAGCTCAAGGTTCAAACAGCAGATGGAATAAGCCAGTGAGATATATTCTGGAGTGGTGAGCATGTCAAGTTAGAAATGGTCAGGGCATGGTGTCAGGAATCAGCTCATGATCAAGGGGATCTCCCACAGTTTTGTCTTGTCTGCTTCAGCCGCAGTTATTGGCCAGGGATGTGATGGAAACAGTGAAAGGAAGTGGAGTTTGTAATCAGTAAAGTAGAGAGTGACCTCCATGCTGTTAATATTTAAATAACAAAGGCAATGACACAATAAATTGTAGTTCTCCGCTGAAACTGAGTAGGTCAACATAGAGACGCATGAGTAACACTGCCAGAGCAGAGAGGGAGACAGTAATTGTACACATTCCTTGATGTAGTTAGTAGTGGTCTGTAGATTGAATATATGGATCGAGAGTTTCAGCAGGAACAATAATAGCGACAAGAAGTGTAGACTATCTGAAAGAACAGTATTTACAGTCATAACTGGTTTATAGAAAAACAAATCTGGACAGTGACACTTACCAGGAACGCAAACGATAGCCAGGAAAGGATAATAAATATATTGAATAATCAGAAGAGCGTAATAGATCCGCAATGATAATGACAACCAATAAAATGCAGAAAGATACCGAACATAATCGGATAACCTCCTGTCTATTGTTGGAACATGCCAGCCTAATGTTCCCAGATTCGGATGCATTTTTGGAACATTCCAGTCTAATGTTCCCAGATTCTGATCCATTCTTAGAACATTCCAGTCTAATGTTGTCAGATTCTGATCTCTCCTCCCCCTCTCTCTGGTGATCCCTGTCAGTGCTGTCGGTGATGCTCCCGCTCATGTTATGGGATAACACATTGAACGGAGCCCATTTATCATTAAAAGATGGAACGCCTCCACTGGGATAATTAGAATCCATGGAGATTGGCATTAATCACAGTCACTGTACAAACACTGGGAAACCGAGCAAAGGCTACGACAGCGAGTGAATGGGCAGCGCACAACAATCAACAGACAAGAGTGTTCCCTCCCAGTTGGGGAACATTTCAGTGGTCTAGGACATTCAACCTCGGACCTTCGGGTGACCATCCTCTAAGGCAAGGCGGACTTCAGGACACGCAGATGCGTAAAGTGGCCGAGCAGAGGCTGATAGCTAATTTCGGTACCAATAGGGAGGGCCTCAACCGGGGCCTTGGGTTCATGTCACATTACAGGTGACCATCATTGCACTATACACATACACATACACACAGACACACATGTACACAGACACGAATATAGACACTCACACAAGCCCTTACAGACACACACACTCCCACACTCACACGGGCATCGTCTAAGAAACATAAGACACTCTATATCGCTACACATACATATACATTTTCTCTCACACTCACAACTCCTCCAACCAAAACAGACCCGCACACACAAAGAGACAAACACGCATATTCACACATATATTTTGTGGGGTGAATTTGCACTTGCAGAGTTAAATTGTTTTTTGCTCAAAAACTGCATGAATTCATGTAAAATTCTGAGCTCAAAACTACATGAATTCATGTAAAACTGTTAAGTAATTATTCAGGTTAGAATCAATCTAAACATCATAGCATAGACAGGGAAAGCAGGGGGCTAACACCTTCAGCACATTGTCCAGCTAACATTCATTATTACAGCTAACCTGAGAATGCAACATTTTTTTATTAAAAAAAGATTTTGTGATTTACACATGAAAGCAGTGAAGCTGTCATGGTATTCAAACAGATGAAAGACTCAACAGACAATCAAGGTACTTTTCAATGTATAATTTCAGTTACATCACACTGTAAATATTTGCTATAAATTCTGTGCCTTAAAAGTTTGTCCTCCACTATCACCTGATGAAGGAGCGGCGCTACGAAAACTAGTGTGCTTGCAATTAAACATGTTGGACTATGACCTGGTGTTGTGCGATTTTTTTTTTAACTTTGTACAGCCCATTACAACACCGGCATCTCCAAGTCATGACTGAACAAACAGACTAGTTGATTAGTTCCACACATCACTTCTCACATCATTTTCAAAGGGTACATTTACTGGGTTTGAATGGAATGGATGAGGGTTGCTGAGGGATGGACCATAAATCTTTAAATCTTTTTATTTTTTTAACTTGTATATGAGAGTATTAACAGAACACTGCAGGGGTCTATATGTGTTCCACTCTGTTTATGAAAGAAGGCAGGTATAAAATAACAGATCGGCTGCATAAAAACCGATCGGCTGCATAGATACCTTAACGCAAAGTATGATACTTATTGACCAGTGTGAGGCTCCACCTGGTTTTAATTGCCTTGTTATCAAATGCTTTTATAATCTTGGCACAGAGCATTGAGACTGCTGCAAAGCAACAGGCCGAAGCAATTCTGTCTCTATGGGCCTCTTATAGAGGCTTAAGACACGGCCTTTCAGCTCATATTAGCCTGCTGCTAATTGATAAGGTGGAAATATAGAATATTGGCACATTTTGCCAACAGAATAATTCAAAACAAAGAGATGAGTCGCTGCAGCTCTATGAGCAGTTACTGAGAGTGCCACTGGAGTACATTGCGTTGTTTGTGTTTCGAAATCTGAGAACTGATGGACCTCCATCAGATACAGTTTAACCGCTGCACGTAATCCACAGGTTGCTGTGTCGTTTAATGTCTCGGGTCTGTTACACAAGGACAGGAGGAGGCCATTCAGCCTTTCCAGTCCATGACAGAGAGCCACACGAGGAGCCCATTCAGCTTCTCGAGCTTGTTTCGGAAGGGCAGGAAGTGTTTATTTAACTTTCAAGTCTGTTACACATAAATATTAGTTATAAATTAGTTTTGGAATAGGAACGACCTGATGTAAACATTAAAGTTCTAACTTTGAACAAGGCCAATTTTGAAATTGTTAAGCGAGCCCTGTGAAATGCTGGTTGGGATACCCTATTCACAGGTAAAGGGATGGTTGGAAAGGGCAAGGCCATCAAAATTTCTTTTCAGGGAGTCCAGAGCCAACGTGTTCCTATTAGTGAGATGGGCAAGGCTGGTGGGAGCAGGGAGTTCTGGATGGCTAGATATATTGATGCCATGGTCAAGGTAAGAAAGGAGGCATTGATCAGGTAAACAAAGCTGAGTTCAAGTGAATCCTGAGAAGAGTATAAGGGCAGTCAGTGTATAGTCAAAGGGGAAATCGGGCCAGAAAAATGTGGACATGAGATGTTTTTAGAAATAGGGTTAAGGAGGTATTGAAGCTACTCTACACATCCTTTAATGGCAAAAGATCAACTAGGCAACTAGGGAGAGAATAGGACACGTTAAAGATCAGTAAGGCTACCTATGTGTGGAACTATAGGAGATGGAAGGGATACTAATCAAGTATTTCTCCTCAGTATTTAACGTAGAGGAGGTTACAAGAGCGAGAGAAAGTAGAAATATATGGCGATATCTTGAAAAGAGTCGATAGTACAAGGAGATGTTGGACATTTTAAAACATATAAAGGTGAACAAATCCCTGGGACCTGAGCAGTTGTATCCCAGATGTTTGTGGGAAGCTAGGAAATAGATTGCTCAGCATTTTGCTGATATATTTGTAACATTGATTTCCACAGGTGAGGCGTCAAAAGACTGGAGGGCTGCTAACGTCGTGTCATTATTTAAGAAAGTAAGGAAAAAACAGGTAACTATAGACTGGTGAGCCTGACGTCAATGGTGACTAAATTGTTTGAGGGGATTTGAGGGAAAGGATGAATATGCATTTGGAAAGACAAGGACTGAAGAGGGCTTTATACATTGGAGATCACGTCTCACTGACTCGGTGGAATTTTTTTGAGGAAGTGAAGAAGATGATTGATGAAGGCAGGGCAGTGGATGTTGTCTTTATGGAATTCAGTAAGAAAACCAAAATGTTCTACATAGTAGACTGGTTAGCAAGGTTAGACTGCCTGGAATCCAGGGACAGCTCGCCATTTAGATCCAAAATTTTCTTGAACATCGGAGACAGTGACAATGACATTTGTTCAGTAACCTTGGAGACCTGTGACCAGTAGCGTACCGCAAAGATCAATAGTGGGTCCACTGCCTTTTGTTACTTATACAAATCATTTGCACTTGAGTAAATGAAGGACGGTCAGTAAGTTTGTAGATAATTCCAAATTTGGCGGTATATTCGACAGTGAAGAATGATATCTCAGAATATAATGGGACATTGATTAGGTGAGCCGAGGAGTGGCGGATGGAGTTTATTTTAGATAAATGTGAGTTGTTGCATTTTTGCAAGAAAAATCAGGGCAATCGAAAGTTGCCAACCAAGGATAACTCCATAGAAATTATAGATTCCCTACAGTGAGGAAACAGGCTATTCGGCCCATCGAGGCCAGACCGAGCCTCTAAACAGTATCCCACTGGACAAACCACTACCCTATCACTCTGAGCCTGCATTTCCCATGGCTAATCTACCTCGCCTACAATCTCAGGATACTATGCGAAATTTAGCATGGCCAATCTACCCTTATCTGTACATCTTTATACTTTCAGAGGAAAACATAGCACCCGGAGGAAACTCACACAGACACGGGGAGAATGTACAAACCCCACACAGCCAGTCATTCAACGATGGAATTCAACCGAGATCGCTGCCCTGTGAGGCACCTTGTGGTGCAGGTTCTCAGTTCCTTGAAAGTGCCGTCACAGGTAGGCAGCATCGTGAAGAAGGCACTTGTCGATCTTCAATTTATTGGTGAGTGCTTTGAGTCTAAGCGTTTGCATGACATGTTGCATCTGTACAGGACATTGGTTTGTAATATTTTGAAATATTGCCTTTAATTCTGGTCTCCCTGCTGTCGGAAAGATGTTGTCAAACTTGAAAAGGTGCAGAAGAGATTTGAAAGAATGTTGCAGGTGTTGGAGGGTTAGAGTTGCAGGGAGAGTTTGAATAGGATGGGACTATTTTCAAGTGTTGTGGCTGAGGGGGGACATTAAGGAGGTTATAAAATCATGAGGGGCATAGATAAGGTAAACAATCAATGTCTTTTCCTAGGATAGACGAGTCCAAATATAGAAGGCAATAGTTTAAGGTGAGAGGAGTAAGATTTAACATATAGAACATAGAACATAGAAAATACAGCGCAATACAAGCCCTTTGGCTCTCAATGTTGCGCCAATCCAAGCCCACCTAACCTACACTAGGCCACTGTCCTCCATATGCCTATCCAATGCCCGTTTAATGCCCATAAAGAGGGAGAGTCCACCATTGCTACTGGCAGGGCATTCCATGAACTCATGACTCGTTGCGTAAAGAATCTACCTCTAACATCTGTCCTATACCTACCACTCCTTAATTTAAAGCTGTGCTCCCTCGTAATAGCTGACTCCATAAGTGGAAAAACGTTCTCATGGTCAACCCTATCTAAACCCCTAATCATCTTGTACACCTCTATCAAGTCACCCCTAAACCTTCTTTTCTCCAATGAAAACAGCCCCAAGTGCCTCAGCCTTTCCTCATACGATCTTCCTACCATACCAGGCAACATCCTGGTGAACCTCCTCTGCACCCGTTCCAGTGACTCCACATCCTTCCTATAGCATGGCGACCAAAACTGCACACAATACTCCAGATGCGGACGCACCCATAGGCTTATACAACTGCAACATGACCTCAGGACTCCGGAACTCAATTCCTCTACCAATAAAAGCCAGTACGCCATATGCCTTCTTCACCGCACTATTTACCTGGGTGTGAAATTTCAGAGATCTGTGTACCTGGACACCAAGATCTCTCTGCTCATCCACATTACCAAGTATCCGACCTAATGGATACCAGTACCAGTACCCCATCTTCTTGTTACTCTTATCAAAGTGAATCACCTCATACTTACCTACATTGAACTCCATTTGCCACCTTTCTGCCCAGCTCTGCAGCTTATTTATATCCCGCTGTAACCTGAGACACCCTTCCTCACTGTCAGCAACTCCACCGACTGTTGTATCATGCGCAAACTTGCTCACCCAACCTTCTAGCCCCTCCTCCAGGTCATTTATCAAAATGACAAACAGCAATGGTCCCAAAACAGATCCTTGCGGAACACCGCTAGTAACTGCACTCCAAGATGAACCTTTACCATCAAGTACTACACTCTGTCTTCTTCCAGCCAGACAATTCCTAATCCAAACCTCCAACTCACCCTCCATGCCATACCTCCGTATTTTTTTGCAGTAGCCTATCATGGGGAACCTTATCAAACGCCTTACTAAAATCCATATACCGCTTTACCCTGGTCCACCTCCTTAGTCACCTTCTCAAAGAATTCAGTAAGGTTTGTGAGGCACGACCTGCCCTTCACAAAACTATGCTGACTATCCTTGATCACATTCTTCCTATCCAGATGTTCATAAATCCTATCCCTTACAATTCTCTCTAAGACTTTGCCCACAACAGAAGTGAGATTCACCAGCCTAGAGTTACTAGGGTTATCACTACTCCCCTTCTTGAACAAGGGATCCACATTTGCTATCCTCCAGTCTTCTGGCACTATTCCTGTAGACAACGAGGTCATAAAAATCAAGGCAAATGACTCTGCAATCTCCTCCCTTGCTTTCCAGAGAATCCTGGGTTAAATGCCATCAGGCCCAGGGGACTTAGCTATTTTCACCCTTTCCAGAATTTCCAACACCTCTTCCCTACATACCTCAAAGCCGTTCATTCTAATTAATTGTGACTCGGTATTCACATCGGCAACAATATCCTGTTCCTGAGTAAATACTGACGAAAAGTATTCATTCAGACTCTTCCCAATCGCTTCAGCCTCCACACGCAACTTCCCACTACTATCCTTGACTGGACCTATTCCTACCCTAGTCATTCTTTTATTCCTGACATACCTATAGAAAACCTTTGGGTTTTCTCTAATCCTACCACCTAAGGACTTTTTATGTCCCCTCCTTGCTGCTCTTAGCTCTCTCTTCAGATCCTTCCTGCCTACCTTATAATTCTCAATCGCCCCAAATGAACCTTCACGCCTCATCTTTACATAGGCCGCCCTCTTCCCTTTAACAAGGCATTTCAATTCCTTATTAAACCACGGCTCCCTCACACGACCCTTTCGTCCCTGCCTGACAGGTACATACTTTTCAAGGACACACAATAGTTGCTCCTTGAACAAGCTCAACATATCAATTGCGGCCTTGCCTTGAAGCCTACTTTACCAAGCCACGCATCCTAAGTCGTGCCTCGCCGCATCATAATTTCCCTGCCCCCAGCTATAACTCTTGCCCTGCAGTGCACACTTATCCCTCTCTAACACAAGTCACCGAATTGTCTTCACTGTCCCCAAAGTGCTCACCTACCTCCAATTCTATCACCTGGCCTGGTTCGTTACCCAGAACCAACCCCAGTATGGCCTCACCCCTTGTTGGCCTGTCTACATATTGTGTCAGGAAACCCTCCTGCACACAGTGGACAAACACCGACCCATCTAACAAACTCGAGCTATAGCTTTCCCAGTCAATGTCTGGAAAGTTAAAGTCCCCCATAACAACCACCCTTTTACTTTCACTCTTCTCCTGAATCATCCTCGCAATCCTTTCTTCTACGTCTCTATGACTATTAGGAGGCCTGTAAAAGACTCCTAACAGGGTGACCTCACCTTTCATATTGCTAACCTCAGCCCAAACTACCTCAGATGGCGAGTCTTCATCCATCGTCCTTTCCACCGCTGTAATACTATCTTTGACAAGCAATGCCACACCTCCCCCTCTTTTATCCCCACCTCTGCCCCTACTAAAACATTTAAACCCTGGAACCTGCAACAGCCAATCTACCCATGTCTCCGTAATAGCTACAACATCGAAATCCCAGGTACCAACCCACGCTACGAGTTCACCCACCTTATTTCGTATACTTATTCATTGAAGTATACACACTTCAAGCCACTTTCCTGTTTACAGGCCCCCTTCTTTGAGATTGATGCCATGTTCCTAACCTCCCTACACTCCAGGTCCTGCACCCTAAAGCTACAGTCTGAGTTCCCATGTCCCTTCAGAGTTAGTTTAAATCCCTCCGAAGAGCACTAGCAAACCTCCCCCCAAGGAGACTGGTGCCCCTCAGGGAAATGAGGGACAACATTTTCACACAGAGACTGCTGTGTGTATGGATTAAACAGCCAAAATAGGTGGTGGAGATAAGTACAATTACACCATTTAATAGGCATTTGGATGGATACATGCATGGAAAGTGTTTATAGGGAGATGGGTCAACTGCTGGCAAGGGGGACAAGATTATTTTAGGATACTTGATCGGTATAGATGACCAGACCGAAGGATGTTTTTTCCATGCGAGACATCTCTGAGAGTCTATTGACGCTTGAGTGTTTAACATGGGAACAGGAGGAGGCTATTCTGCTTCTGAATTTTGTCAGTCAGCTTGTTTGCTCAATTACTGACAGTCAAATACAAAAATAAGTCATTCAGATTTTGATGGTGTTTTACAGAAGCAGGTTTTTAGTCAAGAAAAGCTGTAAAGAATGTGAAGAGGCCATTCAATCCCTCAACTCCATTCCACAGAAGCAGCAGGTGAGCACAGAACTATTGGAGCCTGTTACTCTGGAGCAGGACGAGGACATCTACTTTCATAAAACTTGGATTAGGAGACAGTCGCTCAGCTGCTGAAGACTAGAAAACAGGAACAGGAGGCAGTCATTCAACTGTTCGAGTCTGGGACACGGAGACAGGAGGCAGTCACTCAACTGCTCGACACTCGGATACAAGAACAGGAGGCAGTCACTTAACTGCTCGAAACGAGACTGCGACACAGGAACCAGAGGGAGTCACTCAACTGCACGAGACTGGGACACAAGAACAGGAGGCAGTCATTGAACTGTTCGAGACTGGAACACAGGAACAGGCGGAAGTCATTCAACTCTTGGAGACCAGGACACAAGAACAGGAGGAAGTCATTCAACTGCTCGAGACTGGGACACAGGAACAGAAAGCGGTCATTCAACGGCTCGAGACTGGGACACAGGGAAATCTGGAGCTAGTGAGACCCGACAATCCTGTTACGCAGGAACAGGAGGAGGTGCCTCACTCCCCACCAGTATGGGACACTGGGCGAGAAGAGGAGTTTGCTTGGAACAAACGGAAATATATGAATAAGTTGCATTAGTGGTCCAATCAATCCTGCCCCACCATTCACTAAGACCACGGTTGATCTGATTGTGATTCCCTCACTCCATTTCACAGAGGCTGTCCTCTCTGCAGCCTCTGCTTCTTTGTTGGTCATGTTGCAGACTCAGATGCTGCAACAACAGTCACCATGACTTATCCAAAAGGATTGGTCAAACTGGATGAGTCAGGATTTGAAGGGTCAAATCACAAGAATGAAGACAAAAATCAAGGTATTGCCAGATGTTTGGTTCTCTCACATTCGCAATCCAACTCACGTAACCACCTCATCCATTATATATTCAGGATGGAGCACTGTTTAGATCCGGCTAGTGTACTGCTGAATGCAACCCAGCAATGTGCAGAGTGGAAGTCTGTGCAGCCACACCAATGCAGGATCTTTAATCCTGGGCTAAATGTCCAGCGTGGGGACCTGTACAGACCGCACTGGTTCATTCACATATAAATACAGGCTGTTGCATTGTTCGGTAACACTGTTAGATCGCTGCCCACTGTGGAGAAATTTGCAGTTAATGTTGGAAGTGACATGATATGCAGCTCCCATCCATTTACAGCTCCATAACTCCACTGTACCTTGACAAGTGGTGCCATGGATGTGAAAATCACTGCGATGGAGAGATGTAAATGGAAACAGTTTAAATAGCAATAGTTCTGATTACAGCGAGTATCACACCAGTATTTAAAGTTGAAATAACTGAGATAATATCCAAAGAGGTTTCATTAATGGTGCAAAGTAGTTAGAGGGGGATGGTAATGTTATAATGGTCGCACTGTAAGCCTCCAAATCAATAATGGTACATAGAGGAAGAAATATGCAGGGAGATTGCGGAGACTTGCAGGAACAATAGGGTTGATATAATAGGTGATTTCAATTTTCCTAACATAGACTGGGACTTCCAGATGGTTAAGAACTTATATGGTACGTAATTTGTTAAGGGTGTTCAGGAAAGTTTCCACAATCAATATATAGAGTATCCTACGCGGGAAGGGACAAACTCGACCTACGTTTGGGAAATGGGGCAGGATAGGTGAAGGACAAAAAGTGGGGGAGCATTTTGGGAAAAGTGATTAGAGTTGTATTAATTTTAAAACAGTTATGGGAGAGACAAAATTGGTCCACAGATTCAAGTTCTAAATTGGGGCAAGGCGTATGTTGTTGGAGTTAGACAGGGGATTGCAGGGGATGATTGGAGTAGTTTGTTTCGTGGTAAAAAGGATCCGGGCAAGTAGGAGATAGCTCGAGTGGGGGGGGCTTTAAAAGTGAGATATCTCTAGTTCAAGGTTTCCATTTTCCTGTGAGGGTGAAGGTAAAGTGAGACTGGAAAAGAGAACCCTGGATGTCAAGAGACATTGAGGCTCTGACTAGAAACAAAAGGAGGAGTGGCTCAGGTTCAGGCAGCTCGCATCAAGGGAATCCCTGGAGGTATACAGGGGATAGAGGAGTTTACTGAAGAAGGAAATCAGCAAGGCGAAAAGGGGGTATGGGATAGTATTGGATGAGAAATTTAGAGTGAATCCAAAGTCAGTATAGTAATGATGAAGAACAACCAGAGAGAGAATAGAATGCTTTAAATTCTAAAATAGGCATGCATGTGGAAAACCTCAAGAGACGGGTGAAGTCCTCAATATACCCTCTTTGTTTACCTTGAAGAAAGATATGAAGACTGTGGCCTTTAGGAACTTAGTTGTCATATCTTGGTACTGTCCATATCACAGTAGAGTTGCTGTTGGATATATTAGAATGCACAAAGTCAGACAAAACTCTTGGTGCTGACCAGATATATCCAAGAGCACTGCAAGAGACGAGAGATAAAGCTTAGGGGCCAAGATCCCGGAAGATTGGGCGGTAGCAAATGTTGTGCCCTTTTTGACGAATGGCTGCAAAGAAAAGCCGAGGAAATATAGATCCGTAAGCTTCACACCTGTTTTCGCGAAACCACCCGAGAAGGTTCTGAGAGATAAGAGGAGCATGCATTTGGAAAGACAGAGTTTGAATTTGAGCAGTCAGCATGGCTTTGTGCGTGGATAATGCCTTACAAATGTTGTTAGAGATTTCTGAGGAAGTGACCAGGAAGGTTGACGAGGGCAGGGTGGTGGACATAGTCTATATGGATTTCAGTAAGGCCTTTGATAAGGTTCCACATAGTAAGCCGCTCTAGAAGATTAGATCACATGGAATCCAAGGTGTACTGGCAAATTGGCGACACAATTGTCTTGACATTATGAAGCAAACGGCGATGGTGGAGGTATGCTTTTTGGACTGGAAGTCTGTAACAATTGGAGTGCCTCAGGGGCCGGTGCTGGGCCCATTGCTGTTTGTTAACTATATTAATGATTTGGACGAAAATGCACATCGCAAGGTTAGTAAGTTTGTAGATGACACTAAAATTGGAGGTATCGTTTACAGCGAGGAACGTTATCAGAAATTGCAGCAGTACCTTGATCAGCTGGGAAAGTGTGCTGAGAATTAGCAAATGGAGTTTAATATTGATAACTGCGACGTCTTGCATTTTGGAAAGTCAAATCCATGTAGGAGATTAATGATGATTGAGAGGGCCTTAAGGAGTGTAGTGGAACAAAGGGACGTTGGGGATCAGGTGCACGGTTGTCTGAAATTTGAGTCACAGGCCAGTGAAGCAGGCTGTTGGCACACTGGCCTTCATCAGGGCATTGAGTATAGAAGTTGGGACGTTATGTTGTCGTTATACAGGATGTTGGTAAGGCTGCAGTTGGAGTATTGTGTTCAGCTTTGTTCACCTTGCTCTATAAAGGACATTATTGAACGAAAAAAAATGTAGAAGAAATTTAGAAAGATGTCTCCTGGGCTAAAGGGTTGAGTTATAGGGGCACGTTGGACAGATTAGAACTTATTTCTTTACAGAGTAAGAAACTGAGAGGGTTCTTATGGAAGTATAGATTTTATCAAATCATGACAGGTGTGCATGGGGTGAATACTTCAATTGTTTTTTGCAAGGTTAGGGAATCGAAGACTAGAGGACATCCATTAAATTTTGGAGAGGAAAAAAGTAAAGAGGAAACTGAGGGTTAACATTTTTACACAGAGTGTGGTGCGCATATGGACTAAGCTGCCAGTGGAAGTGCTTGAAGTGGGTACAATAACAACATTGAAGACATTTGACAAATACACAGATAGGAAAGGATTAGAGGGATACAGAGCAAAAGCAGGGAAATGGCAGATTGGTAGATAAGGGGCAATTGCAGCATGGTTTGTTGATGCAGCACGGTGGGCGTATTGGATGGGCTAGTACACCGGAAGAGCATTCTCTTCACAGATGGAGCCACACCACTAGACCCACTGAGCATGGTCTAATTTCACCGCCCACTCAGTGCAGTATCTTAGGTCTGAAGAAATGTCCAGCAATACAGGACAATCAATAGCCTTCCCTGTTCTGTCAGG
This sequence comes from Chiloscyllium plagiosum, assembly GCF_004010195.1. Taxonomy (NCBI): domain Eukaryota; kingdom Metazoa; phylum Chordata; class Chondrichthyes; order Orectolobiformes; family Hemiscylliidae; genus Chiloscyllium; species Chiloscyllium plagiosum. The sequence continues at coordinate 16,604,000 of NC_057717.1, forward strand.
ATAAGTGTCACCGCATTCTCTCTGCTCCCTCACACTCACTGTATATCTGTGATTCCACCTACCCCCGAACAAGGCTCATGGTCCCCCACTCTCACGACTGCATTCAACGCTTATTCTCTCTCTCTCTCTGTCTGTCTGTCTGTCGCCTTCGCAAAACATCCCACACAGTTATAGAATATTCTGGAGAATGCTGATTATGGAATGTTCCAGATAATTTTCCAAATAATTCCCAGTTTCAGGAAAATGGCCGTGTCCCAGTGTGTAACACATAAGAGAAAGTAGTAGAGAAGTACGTTTTTCAAATCACACACAATTCAAACCATGTTGAGGCCATTCAGCCTTTCAAACGTGCTCTAGCATTTAATAAGGTCCCCGCTGAACTTATGGTCTTCACAGCTCCATGTTACGGGAACTTTCAGTCATTCAACCCCCTGCGTTTCTGTCATTGGCCACACAGCACTCAGGCACTTTTACCCCGTTTTTTTCAAGCACCTGTTTGAGGGTATTTCCCATGGGTACGGACTCCTAACAATATATTCCATTATCTTTATACTTTCATGCAACGGTCAGCATACTTTACATAGACCAAACAAAAATCTAAACTTATTTTATGGTTACAGATATCCAATCATACTTAGCAATTCTGGTTATTTCACTTGACTCACCTTAATGATACTAAACCAAAAACAGCTTCTAAACACGTCTTGTTATAAAATACAATTTCGAGCAGAGAACGTTTTTACCTCAGCCGTTATCTTGACCGTTATCTGAATTGTACCACTTTCCTGGTTATGAATGTTTCTCTTATCCTTTGTCTGTGACTGTTTCTGTCTGTAACCGTTACACAGTTCTCCCACTCAATTGGACAGACGGCTGGTTTGTGATGCAGAGGGAGACCAACAGCGCAGGTTCCGTTCCTCACGCTGTCAGAGGTTACCATGAAGGGGACGCTCTCTCAACCTCACCCCATCACCCGAGGAGTGGTGATGCTCAGGATAAATCAACATGATTGGTCTCTCTGATGAGAGTATTTTGCGACAGTATTCTATCAATGTTAGCATTTCAAAAAATATTTTCATTGAAAAAGAGATTTTTAATATTATAATAAACCAATAACAACACAACTCAAATAACTGAACAATAAATAATGAATAAATAATACAGCTCAGCATAACAAAACGATAGCTCTCATTCATCAAGAGCATTAACTGATACATATCTGCATGTTCATGGTTCGTCATCGCTGGATATTAGATTCAGTTGGTTATATCGTCATGGTTATATAAAAAAACCCTTCTTGGAGTTGCAGATAACCCTGTATCGCCGTAATCCAAATATGGCTGCCATGTCTCATATAAATCTCTGTTTTTTTGGTGCACCATGCCAGTGAGCAAGTCCAAAGGGATATTCTCCATGAAGAGCTGACAACGACCCAACAGACCCGGCGGTGGGTGGTGGTGGTGGTGGTGGGGGGGGGAGGGGGGGGGTGGGGAGCTGTGCGGGGCGTACCGACATCTAACACTACAGATTATTTTTCATAGCGCGGAAAGTAAGGAAAGTGAGGATATAATTTTTTTCCCATATTCATCTGTGGAAAGTACCCTGGGCAGACCCAGAAAAACAGAATCCAGGTCCATCTCCAATTCAGTCCTCAATACCCACTCTATCACACCTACCACAGTGCTCCGACATAGACGAAGCCTGCAACAGGACCACAAGCAATGTGTAAGAGTGCCTGTAGTCATTCTGCATTTAGGACATGTTGAAGGTAATCCCACTTTGCATTTTGAGAGACAATTTGGGGTCAGATAGACCATATGAAGAATTTTCAACTGCAAGGAATGAGTCCTATTACAGATCAAAATCCTTTGAGCATTTTCACAAATATCCTCCCATGTCTCCGAAGTGTTCTGAACACTCTCTCGCAGACATCACAAAGCTGCACATGCTCGTCTGAGTGGACACTCTCCAACTAATGATAAAGGGTACTGACAGAGAGTGTATTTTAAGCAATAGGCGCCCTCTTCCTTCTATCGGAACTATAAGAGCCAGTTAAAGTGCTTTTTTAAAATTAAATCTCTGATCTGGAAAAAAATACAGAAGACGTCTCTACTAGGTAGTCCATGCGAGTTATTTGATCAAATGATATCATTATGTCTCCATCAAATAACACGTGGTGGCTCAGTGGTTAGCGTTTATGCCTCACAGCACCAGGATCTCGGCTTTGGTTCTGGTCTTGGGTGACTGGCTGCGTGGAGTTAACATTCTCGCCTTGTCTGTGTGGCTTTCCTGCCACCGTCCAAAGATGTGCAGGTTAGATGAATTAGCCATTGATAAATCACTCATAGTGTTCAGGGATGTGTAGGTTTGGGCATTAGCTAGTTTAAATATAGGATGGTAAGGGAATAGGTCTGGATGGGCTACTTTTTAGAGGAGAAAGTGAGGTCTGCAGATGCTGGAGATCAGAGCTAAAATGTGTTGCTGGTAAAGCACAGCAGGTCAGTCAGCATCCAAGGAACAGGAGAGTCGACGTTTCGGGCATAAGCCCTTCATCAGGAATGATGAAGGGCTTCTGCCCGAAACGTCGACTCTTCTGTTCCTTGGATGCTGGCTGACCTGCTGTGCTTTACCAGCAACACATTTTCAGCTACTTTTTAGAGGGTCTAAGTGGACTTGCTGGGCCCAAGGGCTTGTATTCTACTAATTTTAAATCACTCAAACAAGGCACACCCCTTGCTACCCACAGTTTAAACCTGGAATCCATTATCCCAGGATGACAACCCGGTATACAAATTATAGGGGTGAGAAACTTGGTTTTGTCTGTATTGCCCTCAATCTGACGCATTGTCATTCATGCTTTAACAGTACTGATAATTATCGGGTTATGACAATACTTTCTTAAATGTTACCACTTTAGCTAAGAAAAACAGACTAATAAGGGTTCACATTGTCTGAGAGGGTACAATATCTCACAGTATTGACGCTGAGTCCTCAGCGTCCCAGGCAATAACATGGGATTTTAAAAATCTTATTTGATAGCTTTTATCTGGGCGATCTACTCCCCACAATCTGTGGCGTAGTTGCAATCTGGTTAGCTTGATAAAGAGTCGTTTAGGGTGACAAATAAAAGAGCTAAACCAGCCATAAAGTCTCCTAAATATCTGTCTTGAAACATCAAAGGAAGCATTCACACGAGGTCTTGTAAATGAGGAAGGACATTCATTTTAATAACAGCTATCCAACTTAACCAGGATATTGGATTTGCCTCTCATCTTTGAAGGTCTTGTTTAATTTTGTCAAACAAATGGACATAGTTCACGTTAAATAAATGATCAAAGACGGATGTAATGAATATACCGAAATAGGGAAACCGTTCTCCACCATACCCACCACGGTGACCATTTAGAAGGAAACCAGGATTTGCCCTCAACATCAGGTATTTCCCCAAGACCCCCCATAGGCATGGCCTCCAACTTTGTAAAATTAATCTTAAAGCCCGAAAAGGCGACAAGCGAATTAATGCATTGTATCACGTGAGCTACCGAAATTGCGGGATTTGACAAAAACATAAGACCATCTGCATGCAACACAATTTTATGTGACTTCTGTCCCACTTCTGGGGCAGGTATGTTGGGGTAATATTCCCAATTGCGCAGGATGCCACCGAATCCAAGATTGTTGCAGGAATGGGGAAGAGATAAACCCTCGTGTGCCATTTCTGTGAGTTAAAGAAGAAAATAAAATCCCTACTTGTGAGGTAGATCTGCCTCCAGACATCCACCAGCTCCAGTTCTGCACACAAATCCACTAATTGCTTAAATTATTGGGGTAGTGGGGGACCTTTGGACATTCTGTCCACCCTGGGGGCATAAGACAGTCGAAATCTCCTACGATAATGTGTCATGATGCAAGATAACTTAATTTGGGAAATGCATCTACCAGGAGTTTAAGACGGTGCACCGGGTGGCAATAAACATTCAAAATACTGTATTAATTCCCATAGTTCAAGGCTTTGAGGATTATGATTCTTCCATGGGTGTTTAATATAATCTAGTAATTTAAATGGAAGATTCTTCCTATCCATTATGATTTCCCCCCACTCTTAGTATTAAAACACGCGAAATAAACCCGATCAAACCCGCCCTGCTGTAACGTCAAATGTTCCTTGTCATCTAGGTGCATCTCCTGCAATAGGACAACATCCATTATCTCCTTTTTAAGACGAGGAAGTACATTTTCCCTCTTGACTGGCAGATGGCTCCCCTTAATGTTCCAGGTACTCTATTTAAGCACATCATTAACCATAACACACTGTAGCAACATTTGAACTCTAGAGAATTTCATATCGAGTTACACATCGCTAAGCATTAATGACAAAAGCCTCATCGAGCCTTAAATCTGTACAAACTAAAACTACTGCAACTAACAAGCTCTCGAAACTTTCCAAAGCTAAAAAACATAAAAAATCAAGGATGAAACAAAATCCAAAGTGCCAATGACACTTGATAGAGTTTTCAACCCCTCACCCCCCCAACACCACCCAATGGGGACGGCTTACCTATCCCAAAACTTGATTTCTGCCCGCTTCCAATATGGCATCCAGGGCAATTAATATCAATTAATTGGTGGGCACTTAGTCATTCCTGATGAAGGGCTTATGCCCGAAACGTCGACTCTCCTGTTCCTTGGATGCTGACTGACCTGCTGCGCTTTACCAGCAACACATTTTCAGCTCTGATGTCCAGCATCTGCAGACCTCACTTTCTCCTCGGGCACTTAGTCATCACAAACACATTTGTAACTCGCTCCAGCTTGAGCCACACCCCAGACACAAGCAAAGAAAGAGAAAAAGATTAGTAATAGTACGAAGAAATTAAAAGTGAGTACTCTATCAATCCCCGACTATCATTTAACACTGGTTAATACCATAAAAATCCAACAAAATATCTTTAAGAGAGAAACATGATTATGTCAACATCCAGCTTACTTTAAAATGTCCACAAAGTTTTTGCTTTCTCTCGAGAGTCAGACGAGTTCATTGATCCATTCAAAGTAATACGAAGCACCGTTGGATATCGTAAGAAATACAGAATCCTGAGTTCCTTTACTCTTCTCTTGACATCATCACAATATTTTCTTTTCTGAATCACCGCCGCTGAAAAGTCCTGAAAAAACGTAATTCTGGAGCTCTCGTGAATTAAAGCCATTGGAATACACACTGAACTTCCATCAGTCTTTGTTCATCCCCATAACTACGTAACCGCACAAGGACAGATTGAAGGCGTTGGTCTGAGTCTGACCTCTGCACTTTAACCCGATGAACTATCTCACTCTTCACCCATCCCTCTTCAGCTTCGAAGTGAAGGGATTGCGAATTTCTCCAAAAAAACCTCACTGGCTGACCCCCCTGCCATCTGGTCCAGCAGACCGTCGATGTGAACATTCTTCATCCTGTCACTGTTCTCGAGCTGGTGATCTTGTTCATTTCAGGTACGGACCTGTATTTCAAGGGCGAAGGTCCTCTCCCGAGAGGAATCGATCGCAGTCTCTGTCACTGCAGTTTGGCGCTTGACATTGTCTGTTCTGTTTACAAGGCTGTCTAGTTGCTGCTAATGTCTTTGGAGCAAGTCTAAGAGCGGCTCTAGCCTACTGCTGAACTTTTGTTCAATCATTTCACATAACGTGGTGAACTCAGTGACCAAGGCCTGGTGAGTAACTGGGTCTATCGAACGAGCAGAGTGGGTTGCAGCGGCGGCCTCAGGCATGCTCGATGCTTCTGACTGGTGCACCACTTGTTGGGACTTAATCGATCCCTTCCCGTGTATTGCCATTTCCACTTGACAAAACGGGATTAGAAAAGATTCTATCGCTCTTTTTAGTGTTTAATTTTAAGAAAATGTCTGGGATGGCGTGGGTTAGGGAATCACTTTGCCTGTGCTGTGATGCAGAGCCCAGGAAAACAGACCTCCCAGATTGCCGCCATCTTGGTTCCCCCTTAACATTTTCTCGATATTATCATGTTGTTTTGAATTATATTCCTGGATGTTCTGGAGCCGTGCCATTTGGTAACACTGTCTACATTTTCTCCCACACCGCACATTCCTGCTAATACTCCTCGACTCCGTTGTTATTTATGAAACTTCTGTCTGTGCCTCAAAAATATTCAATATCTCTGCCTCCAATGCTCTGTGGGGAAGAGAGTTTGGAGCCGTGCCATTTGGTAACACTGTCTACATTTTCTCTCACACAGCACATTCCTGCTAATACTCCTCGACTCCGTTGTTATTTATGAACCTTCTGCTGTGCCTCAAAAATATTCAATATCTCTGCCTCCAATGCTCTGTGGGGAAGAGAGTTACAAATACCCACAACAAAGAGTAAACATAAATAAAACACAAGCTCTGAGTGTGAGATTAAATTTTCTTTGTCTCCTTATCTGACGAAGGATATAATTACATTGGAAGCCGTTTGGAGATGTTTCACTTCACATATTCCAGGGATGAGGGCCTTATATTATGGAGGCATTAACAGGTTACTCGTGGAATGAGAGGTGATCTTATTGAAACATGCAAGACATAGAGGAGAGTGGATCAAATAGATACCGGTTGGGTATAGTCCAAATTTATTGTCATTTTTATAGAATCTTTTTAGTGTGGAATCAGGACATCCCATTCATCAAGTCCACACTGACCCTCCGAACAGCATCTCCCCGGATGTGCCCCCCCACCCTATCCATGTAACCCTACATTTCCCATGACTAACCTATCTAACCTACACATTCCTTGGCCCAATGGGGAATTTAGCATGGCCAATCCACTCTAAGTTGCATATCTTTGTACTGTGGGAGGAAATTGGAGCATTGTGAGGAAACCCATACAGATACATGCATAGAGAATGCTCAAACTGCACACAGAGCGTCGCCTGAGGTTGGAATTGAACCCATCTCCTTCGTGATGGGAGGTAGCAGTATTAACCGTGGATGCACCATGTACATCCGTTAGTTCTATTAGTTACTTGAGGCTGACTAAAGAAATCTGCCTGACCTGTTCCTGTCACTGAACCTGACCCAGTCTGAGACCTTTATGATCGGCCATATCACCAACCTGGTTACATTTAAAATTTGTTGGGAGCAGTGGAGGAGTGTGACTAGAAAAGCAAACGGTGACACCCTCCAATCTCAGTCAGAGCAGCAATTACGAGAAATTCGTCAAGTGGGATTTCATTCAAGCGGGAATTCTCTTTCCCAGAAGTTTGGGATGGCTGAATCATTACATTATATTGAGCTTGGTTTCACCTGATTGCCCATAGACAGGTGAATCTTAGATAATAGTGCATGGAGAGAAAAGTGTAGCTGGGATCACAATGAGATGAGCACGACCTTATTTCCTGGTGGAGTAGTGTCAAAGGGCCGAATAGCGGACTCGTGTCCCTCAGCCCTGTGTTCTGATGTTCCATTAAGCCCTTCGGACCTGATACAAAGGGGCAGATCGAGGCCACTCCGATGGTTAGGTGTAGTTTCGGAAATGTACTTGGAATATCCAGGCTGGGTCAGGAACCGACCCTCACCCCAATCCCTCTTTCCAGGCTTCCCCTCTCTGTTACTTCTGCTCCAGATGTTGGTCATGTTACAGACCCAGATTCGCTGGGAATACAGCCCCCATAACCCACCCATATGCTCTCCCTGAATGCAACATTGTACAGCACAACTTCCAGGAAAATACCCAGTTACTTTCCAAAAGCATAACATGTGAAATTAATAAATAGGAACAAGAGTAGGCAATTAGGCCCGTCAAGCTAGTCCTGTCATTTAATAAGAACATGGCTGATCTACTCCAGGGCTCAACTCCACTTTCTTGCCGACCCCTATATCCCTTCACACCTCTCTGGGTTAGGGAATTCCAGACATTTACTATATTCTGAGAGAAGACACCACTTTGCATCTCAGATTGAATCGATATTCCTTATTCGGTATCTATATCCTCGAGTACGACACTCTGACCAGGAATGGAAACAACTTTTCAATATCTGCCTTCTCCAGCCCGCTCTCTATCTTGTTTATTTCAGCAGTATCACTTTCCTTCATTTAACCCCCAATGAATAATCATCTTACCATTATAGAGGTTCTCAATAACTCAACCTTTTCATCCCAGGAAGCCGCCTAATGTCCCAACCTGGTTACTTGCTGCATCTACACAGGAAGACTCCAATCTCTTTGTACTGCTCCTTTTTCGGAAGTCCACTCCGTTAAATAACAGTCTGCCTTTTGATTCTCAGTGTCATCCACAAACTCGGATGTGTATTACATGGACCTCCCTCCTTTAGTCTATCAATATAGATTGTAAATAACTGATGCCACCGAACTCATACTGTGGTACTCCAGAAGATACACATTTATCATAAAGATTCATTAATCCTGACTCTCCGATTATTACGTGTTAACCAATCACCATCGCATGTTAATACATTATCCGTCATCCTACAAGCTTCTGGCTTGAGTAAGACTTTTTATTTGGTAATACCCTGTGGAAAAACTCTGGAAAGCCTCTTGTCTGCCACATCCCCTTTATCAAATCCACTTGTTACATTTTCAGGCATCTCCAGAAAAACTTTGCATGATCATAAAGGGCAAAATATAATTTCCCTTTCACAAAACCACACTGGCTTTGTGTGAAGCTTTCCTCAATGTCCATGCTGGCCAGGTTTTCCAAACTATACTAGTCCCATCTGCTTTCATTTGGCCCATATCCCTCGAAATGTTTCCTATTCATATGCTTGTCTAAATGAGATTTAAATGTTGCAGCTGTATATAGATCTACCACTCTTCCTCTGGCAGCTCATTCCATTTCCACACCACCCTCTGTGTAAAAACATTGCCCCTGCGTTCCTTGTAAATCTTCCCCCTTTCACCTTAAACCTATGCCTTCTATGGTTGAACTCTCCCATCCTTTGAAAAAACACTTGGATGTTCACCCGATCCATACATCTCATGATTTCATAAACTTCTATAATGTCAGCCCACAACCTTCTACACTCCATCTGATACTAACTTCAAGAACAAGCATGTAAAGATAAGTTCTGCAAATTTGAAACTATATTAAACATGACAGTAAAATAATACTCAGCTCAAACTTCATACTGTTATTTGTCTTTCTCCATATTACAATACTGAGGCAGCATGAAACGCTTACGAGTGTCAATAAGACTTCACGCCCCTGAATTTATTTGTCTAAAGGGGGTGCTGATCTCAACGATGAAAACGTATCTATGGCTAGATCTATATAGTACCATATAGTCAACATTCCCCGTCCTGGCCTCCCTATGGCCTTGTGTACTTGTGTCTTCCTTATCTTGCACTCAGTAGAAAGAACCCCTTCCCCCTAGTCACATCTTAATTTAAACCCGTTTTACATAATCTTCTTTTATCTTTTGCCACATCCTCTTTTCCCTGTCACCCATTCCCCATCTCTGGCAAGGGTTTAAAAGCACATTTTCCAATCATTTTCAGTTCTGAAGAAGTCACACTAGACTTGAAACACTAATTCTGCTTCTCTGTCTCTGCAGATGCTGACAGACCTGTTGAGTTTATCCATAAATAAATAGGGGTACAGAACACATTTTCAATTATACAAGTAACGATCGGTACTGGAAATAAAAATACCAAAAATTGTTGGAGAAACAGGGAATATTGTAGAAGGTTCACTGGACCTGAAAGTTTATATCTGCATTCACTCCAGAAAATACTGCAACTTCTTCAGCAATTTCTGTTTTTGAACAATTTCCAATGACATATGTCAAAGATGCCGAAACATTCTGTCCAGCATGGAGCGCCGTACACTGACAAGTTCCTTGACTCTGAAACTGCATAAGGCTGTCATCACTGACACTGCATTTTCTGAATCATGATCGGGGAGAAAAACAGAAGGAAAAAAACATTCACTTCAAATACAGAAGATGGCATTACTGAAAGGAAACGATTCAGATTAGTACCTTACATTGATTGAGTTAAAGTAACAAAGTGGAGGCATGACAACAAGGAAAGAATTTCAGCAGCATGAGACTATGAAAATGGAAGGGTTGCCGGATCAGAAACCAGAGTAGGTCACTGAATACAGGGCTGTTGGGTGAATGGGTCTCAGTGTGAACTGGGGGACAGTCAGTGTAATTGAATTGTAGATATTGCAGCTTAACCTAGGTTATCATCTGATGCTGTAGATCACAGCAGCAGCAGAAGCAGAATTGTATTCAATGACGCTCTGTAACCTTTCGCTCAGGATAAGCTCTTAGTCCACTATTAACATCAAGCAGATCTATGGTTCAGTGACGAGTGTGGGTGAACATGCCAGGGTCAGTACCATGTGTACCTTTACCTTATGACAACCCATTAAAGCTACCGCAATTGACTGGTTACATTCGAAACAGCAGAACTAACATCTGGTACAGAGACAGGAATAGTCCCATGACTAACAAATCTGATCTAAGCTCTGTCATCCTGCCAAATCCAATCATAAATGTCGATGGACCATTAAACAACTTACTGGAGTAGAGAACTCCACAAATATCCCCATCCTAAATAATGGAACAGTTCTGATAATCAGTGTAAAAGTCAAGTATGTGATATCTGCACTATCCTCAGTCAGACATGTTGAGTGGATGATCCACCTCACCCTATCATGATGCCCACAGATTCACAGATGAACGTCTTCAACCAATTCGATTTGCTGCAGGTTACATGAAGTAACAGTGAACACAGTAGATATGACAAAGGCAATTGGCCCTGACACCATTCCGGCAGCAGGTCTGAAGATTTGTGCTGGACAACAAGCTGTGTCCCTAGGGAAGCTGTTTCATTCCAGCTCCAACTCTCACATCTCCCTGGCAATGTGGAAGATTACTCAGCTATGCCCAGTTCCCTAAGAGGGGAATAAATACAAGCTGACCAATTACCACCCCATCAGGCCCATCACGACAGTCAAATTGGTGGGAGTTCTTTTTTTTTAACAGAGTTGTCAAGCAGCACAGAAATAACCAGCTCAGTGTGGTTTCCGATAGGTCCCCATGTGGAGATGGTGCTGTTGTGGAATTGTCATTGGATTACTAATACAGACCAGGTTAATGTTGGGCAGCTGGTGGAATAATAAAAACAATTATCAACATATCGAGTCTAAACTCTAGTGTCAGTAATAGCGATCTTGTGTCCAATGTTGATTGTAAACATCGATCTCCTTCCCCAATGTACTTTCAGGAAATAAATCACCTGTGCTCTCCTGGTCTGGCCTAAAAGTGACTCCAGACACACAGATGTGATAAACTCTTCAATGGTCTCTGAAACAGCCAAGCAAGACACTCAATTGTATCAACTGGTCCGAGCTCTTAAGGATATGTCCAGAGAGAACACCCGGCCCCAACCTTGGTGTCAGAAAAGGGAACGGGAAACATAGTCCTGTTGACCCTGCAGAGACCTCCTTGCTAACATATGACCGTTTGTGACAACATTTACAGAGCTTTCCCACAGATTGCACAGGAACATCGGGAAATGAGTACGTCACACAATACATTGAACTTTCCCAGTGCTAGTTAATGGCCGAACATCTCCTTCATGCAGTTTTACACATACAATATTCGTATGCTTTAATATGTTTAAACATTGTGAAATATAAAATGAGAACTGCTGTAGTCCCTTCAGCCCATCAATTTGGTCCTCCATTCAATATGCAGGCAGTTCTCAGATAACGCGTGTTGATTAAATACAATTTGGTTGCAATGTCATTCGTGAACATTTTTCCATAAAGTGAACTCCCGTTCACTGTGACGCAATTCCTTGCCGGTAACCAGCTGAACAGCAAAACCCAGCCTCAGGATCCTCTGTCTGCAAAATGTACAATCAATGTATTCAGCTTAAACAGGAATGCAATCCTTTCTGGAAGCCTTGAAATTGAGCCTGAAACGTGGAATTGTAGTTTACATTTAGAAAGAACTTTATTTCAAACTGTAGGAGAATCTTGAGGAGAATTGGAATTTCCCCATCGGCATCACGTGTTCAGTCAGCCCCACGCACTTTCTGGAGAAGAGTGTGGTAACAGGTACACTGCTCTAGTCAGTGATTGTAGTTTTAAAGTGTTACATTTAGAGGACAGTTTCATTGCAATATGTGATTTAAAGATGTATTTTGGACTGTGCTAGTGTGTGTGTTAGACTAAAGTTAATTTTTGGTTTACTGATATTTTGAGGGGGTTTACTCTTTGCCCTCTTTTTTCCATAGACCCCATTATTAATATTGCACGATTTCCTACAACACGGTGTTGCACAGGAACACAGCTACTGCGCCATTGGAGAACAATATGGACTAATAGCTGATCTATCTGCACACGATACTCATGCTCTCTCCCTATGCCTATAATTTCCAGAAATCCTTATTTATATTCAGTGCCTTGGTTTCCACAGCCTGATCTGGGAAAGACTACCCCTGGTTCGCCAGTCTATGAGTGCAGACATTTATTCTCGTCTCAATGCAAAATGGCGTGTCTGTACCTAATATTGTGGCCCCTTGTTTTAGACGTCCAAGCCAGGGAATTACCATCCCTGCTTCAAATCTGACTTGCTCTGTGAGAGTTTTATATATTTCACTGTGATCACCACTCATTTTCCTAAACGGCATGGAATACAAGCCCAGTCGCCTCAAACTCTGCTCCAACAACAAGCATGTCATCCCAGAGATCAGTCTGGTCATCCTTCAGTGCTCTCCCTCAATGTCAGGTTTGTCCTCTATTGGGTAAGGAGACCAAAACTGCACACAATACTGTACAATGGTCGAGATGGAGTCTCCCGAAGGCCCTGTACAGCTGCAGTAAGATACTCTTACTCCTGTACTCAGTTCCCCTGAAATGAAGGTGAGTACACCATTTATCTGCCTATCTGCTTTCTGCTCCTGCAATATTGCTTTCAGTGTCTGGTGTACAGGGAGATCCAGATTCATTTCAATGTTACAGTTCCCCACTTTCTGGGTCTATCTATGATGGTCAGCGTGCCAATGCCATTCTCAGTATTGACTTCTGGGTTCAGAACTCACTGCCCTACATGTACCTAGAGGGCTGCGCAGAAATAAACAAAAATGCAGCTTAGGTTCGTTTATAGAGCGACATTTTCCAACCAATCCCTTTTCAAATGAGAGGCTGCCATTCTGTTGTTCCCATCAAAGTACACAACATCTCATCTCTCCCATTGGTCTCTATCTGCCATGTATTTTCCCAGTAATTTCACTTGTCTCAGTCACTTTGGAGCTTTTTTACATCCTCCTCACCCACTCACATGCTGACATCGTTTAGTGGTGTCAGCAGACTTGGGAATTTTGCATTTGTGCCCCTCAACCAAATATATGGTGTGTATTGGGAATAGCTGGGGCCCAATCCATGATCCTTGCTATATCCTCCTAACCTTCCATTTTTTAAAAAAAACATTGTTTCATTCCTACTCAGTGTTTCCTGCCAGCTCTCCCATTCTAAAACCATGAATATGTATTACCCCCAGTCCCACAGGATTCGAATTCGCACAATAGGCTTGGGGTTTTATCAAAAATCTTTCTGACATTCCACTCGTATGGCATTGACAGCTTCTCCATAATTTTGCTAAAAGTCACTTTCTCAAATATGATTCTTATTTCATAAATCTCTGTTGATTTTGTCTATGCCCATTAATTTCAGTCCGATACTTTCTCTAAACGGTTTAGTTGCTAATTTCATTCTATTCCCTTTTTCTCACCAGAATAAAGGTCCCTCGTATTGCTAGGAAATTTTCTTTTTTGTTTTGTTTTCCTCTGTAAAGGCATAGCTGAAGCATTTGCTCCATAATTCTGCTATTTCCTGGTCCTCAATTATCTGGCATCAAGTTGTATGAAAGCTGCACATTTCTTTTTCTTAATTTTGCCATTGACATATTTTCAGAAAATATCACAAGTTCTGTCTTATAAACTTTGTTAAGCTATTCTTCAGAACCCTATCAATTCCTATTTTATGGTACTCAGTGATTAGCCTTCCACAGCCATACAATCACAGAAGAAAAGACTCTGTACTATCAGAAATACAGCACTGTCTACATTAGCTGAAAATGTGTTGCTGGAAAAGCGCAGCAGGTCAGACAGCATCCAGAGAACAGGAGAATCGACGTTTCGGGCATAAGCCCTTCTTCAGGAATGCCCGAAACGTCGATTCTCCTGTTCCCTGTATGCTGCCTGACCTGCTGCGCTTTTCCCACAACGCATTTTCAGCTCTGATCTCTAGCATCTGCAGATCTCACTTTCTCCACTGTCTACATTAGGCCCATTTTCCGACACAATGCCCATAGCCGTGATTTTTAAGGCATTTCAAGTGCACAACCGTGTATTTTATAATGGTTTTGAGTTTGCCATAACAACTCCCCTCTCAAGAAGAGCATTTCAGACCATAACACACTCTGGGTGAAAAGCAATCCTCAAATCCTCACTAAACCGCAACCCCTTCACTTTGAAAGTGTGTCCTTTTGACTAAAAGGAACAGCGGCTGTCAATCCACCCTGACCATGCTCCCTTCTGAATCACGTCCCCCTCAACCTCCTCTCCTCCAAACTCAACAACCCAAGCTTATCCAACCTCTCTCAATAGCTTATGTGCTCCATCCCAGGGAACATCCTGGTGAATCTCCTCTGCACCCCCTCAAGTGCAATCACATCCTTCCCGTAATATGGTACCCAGAACTACACACAATATTCCATCTTGGCCTCACCAAAGTTCCTCACAGCTTTTATAATCTGTGCGTCAATGAATCAAGGTTATGTTTACAGTCCCCTATGCTTTCCCAAATTGTGTATTGACCTGCCCATCACATTCAGGGATGTGTGGAGAAGCACCCTCTGACCTTCCTAGTGTGCTGCCATTCATTGACTCCTCTCCTGTCTGATTCCTTCTTCCAAAGTGTATCACCTCATATTTATCCGAGTTACATTCCATCTGCCATTGATCTTCCCAGTTGACCATTCCATCTGAATCTTCCCGTAACTTAAGGCCTTCCTCCTCACTGCCAACCAACCGGCCAATCTGCATCTCAAACACAAACTTACTTATCACACTCCCCACCCCTCGTCCAGATTTACAGCTACATCATTTATGATCACCACAAATATTAAAGTTGAAAATCACACAACATCAGGTTAGAGTCCAACAGGTTTATTCGGAGGCAGGTGATTGTGCGTTTTGTTGAAGAAGTAGCACTTCGAAAGCTAGTGTTGCCGAATAAACCTGTTGGACTCGAACCTGGTGTTACACGATTTATAGCATTGTCTACCCAGTCCAACACCATCACCCCCGAATCACAAATAATAAGGGACACAGCACTGATCCCTGTTGTATACCATTGGAAACTGGTCTCCAGTCACACAAGCAGCCATCTACCTCCACCGATCTTTGTGTTCCCATTTGTTTGCATGCATGTTCGCCTTTCGATTTCCTTACCAGTTTCATGGCCCTCCTTTTCTGGATCGTAAATTTCTGAGCATTCTCAGGATTCCACAATGTCTGGAATTCTTCTGAAGTCACTTCCTGTGATTAGTATAATCCTTAATTTATTATGCTAATCATTGTTAACTCACTTTCTCACTCTTGGGTGTTTTACCTGAAATAAATAGACATATTTTTCAGACTTTGCAGTATTTCTATAAATCTCCTGGTCGTGACCAGACATATTCAGGAACACTGCAGGAGGACAGAGAAGTAATAGTGGTGGGGCCCTGTTTGGTACTTTTGTACCATCGGTAGCCAACGGGTGAGGTCCCGGAGGACTGGAGGGTAGCCAATGCTGTGCCCTTCGTCAAGAACAGCTACAAAGAATAACCTGGGACCTATAGACTAGTAAACCTAACATCTCTAGTAGGGTAAGTTTTTTGAGAAGATTCTGAGAGAGACGATATACATACATTGGAAAGCAGGATGTGATTATGAGCAGTCAGCACGACTTTGTGCATGGGGGATCATGGCTCAAAAATTTGTTAGAGTGCTTTGGTGAAATGACCAGTACCTTTGACAAGGACCTGATGGCATAGTCTATATGGATTTCAGTAAGGCCTTCAGTAAGGTTCCACATGGTACGCTGCTCTGGAAGTTTAGATCACATGGAATTGAGGGGGAGCTGGCAAATCAGATCCAAAATTTGTTTGATGGTAGGAAACATAGGGTAATAATGGAAGTATGCTTGTCGGCATGGATGCCTGTGACGAGTGGAATGCCTCTGGCGTCGGTTCTGGGACCATTACTATTTATTTTATGCTATATATACATATTACACATATCTATGATTTAGTTGAGAATGTACAGGTATGATTTGTAAGTTTCAAGGTGACAGTAAAATAGGTGGTATCGTGGACAGTGAGGAAGATTATCAGAATTTTCAGAAATTACAGCAGTGCCTTGATCAGGTGGGGAAGTCGGCCGAGAAATGGCAAATTGAGTTTAATACAGATAAGTGCAAGTTCTTCCATTTTAGAAAGTCAAATCAAAGTAGGAGTTTCATGGTGAATGGCAGGGCCTTAAGGAGTGTAGTGGAATAAAGGGACCTTGGTGAGGTGCACGTTTCTCTGAAAGTGGAGTCACAGGTAGACAGGACAGTGAAAAAGGCATTTGGCACACTGGCCTTCATCAGTCAGAGCAATGAGTATTGAATTTAGCGAGTTATTTTGGAGTTATACATAATGCTGGTGAGGCCAGACTGGTAGAGTTATGTTCAGTGTTGTTCACTTTTTTATAGGAAGGATGTTATTAAATTGGAAATAGTGCAGACGAAATTTACAAGGATGTTGCCCGACTCAATGGTCTGAGTTATAGGGAGAGGTTGGGCAAGCTAGGATTTTTTTACTTTAGAGTGTATGGGACTGATGGGGATCTGACAGAAGTGTATAAGACCATGTGAGGCATGGATAGAGTGAATGCACTCAGTCTTATTTCCCCAGGATTGGGCAACCACGGAATAGAGGACATCAATTTAAGATCCAAGGGGAAAGAGTAAAAGGGAACCTGAGGGGCAACTTCTTTTACACACAGGGTGGTATGCACATGGAATGAGCTGCCAGCTGAAGTGGTCGAGGCGGTTACATTCACAAAATTTTAAATGCATTTGGATAAATACACGGATAGGAAAGGATAAGAAGGATACGTTGCAGGGGCAGGAAAATAGTGTTCGTGTGAATGCACATTTTGTTCAGAGAGGACCAGTTTGGGCTGAAGGGCCTTTCTCCGTGCTGTCGGACTCTATGACTCTCACAATCATTGCTACTCCCACTGAATGTCATATTGTATTTCCCCAATTCACTGGAGCGTACATGATCCTCTAGCCTCCGCGCTTCCATGATGTTTGATCAGAATGTTCAAACATTCGATATTGTTTTCAGACGCCGTGTAAAATGCAACATATTAATGTCACTATTCCTCTAAAGTTGCTTCAGAGCAAGGTTATTAATTAGTCCTCCTGACAACACAACACCAAATCTGAACTAACTTGCTCTCTAGTTTGGTTAACAACATAATCTTCAACCTACCTGATATACACTTATGGAACTTATTCTTCACAGCATTAGTAGTCATTTAGTTAATGCAGTTTCGGTGCAACTTAAGGCCATCCATTATTACTGCATCACACACGATTATTTGTTACTCATTCACAGGGTGAGGGCGTCGCTGGATAACCAGTATTTATTGCCCATGCCACAGGGCAGTTAAGAGTCAGCAGCGTTGTCTTGGATTTGGAGTCACGTGCAGGCCAGACAACGTAAGGACAACACTATCCTGCCCTCAAGGACACAGTGAATCAGATGAGTTTTTCCAACAATCGACAATGGATTCCTGGTCATCATAAAGCCTTGATTCCAGATACTTATTGAATTCAAATTTCACAATCTGCCATGGCAGGATTGAATTCATGTCCCCAGAATATTACCTGGGTCTCTGGATTAAGAGCCCAGCGATAACATCACTGTGTCATTTCTTTCCCTTGCGTATACTTGCATACCTAATTTCCAGAGTATATGATGCAAAATATTTGCGCAATAGTTTTGATATATAACACACCAATGTTTGTTTCACCTTGGTATTTGTAAGATCCCACAAAACTGATTCTGTGGAATTTGAGGGACAGGGTATGTGGCGTTATTAGCGATAGACTTGGACAAGACGTTCAGGGAGGCTCGCCTCAACGCTGAGGTGATCTGAAGAATTGGTCAGCATTACAGGACACGCATCAATATTCTTTCCCCCCACTTTGCCATGATAAGTGTCACCATATTCTTCTGCTCCCTTACACTCACTGTATATCTGTTATAGCACCTACCCCCGAACAAGGCTCACACTCTATCTCCAAATAAGGCTCAAGCACGACCACACTCACTATTGAATTCAACACCTTCGCTCTCCCACTTTTTCTGTCACTGACATAATAGTCCCGCACACTAATATCACAGCATGAATTCAACACGGTGGTCAGACTCCCTCACGCTCCCCCCTTCACCTACACCAGCACTAACAGCAGGGACCCCCACTCTCACCCTCACTCCATTCCTCCTCTTCTCCCATTCCTGGAGAAACAGCCTGGAATAGGACATAAAAGGCCAAACCGGGTGTTAGAGTGCCTGGTGTCCGTTCCCTCACCCTCTACCTCGACATGTGGGGAGGATCCTGGAAAGAGGAGAAAGTGAGGTCTGCAGATGCTGGAGATCAGAGCTGAAAATGTGTTGCTGGAAGAGCGCAGCATGTCAGGCAGCATCCAGGGAACAGGAGAATCGACGTTTCGGGATACCAGGCACTCTAATACCCGGTTCCTGAAGAAGGGTTTATGCCTGAAACGTCGATTCTGCGGATCCTGGAAAGTGCCGGAGAGGACCAGGATACCTTGTGTGGAGATTCTGAAACATCCATGTCCCACCAACCAAGTAAGCAGCAATGTTCAGTAAAGAGCAATTCTCAGTTTAAACGCACTGGCAGTTCCAATTTCACCTCTCTTCCTCGAAAAAGAACAGATACCCCATTGCACAGAGATGCAGGCATTAGATTACACGGAATTATTGATAAATACCCCAATATACTAACATGCACAATGCATACAAAGGGGATAGACATACACACACATAGAAGCACACAAAGGCATATATAGTGACTCACAAATAGACACAAATCACAGATATAAATACTGAGAGAAAGTCTGATACCCAAACAGAAAGACATATTTACACAAATAACATATAACAAGCACATGGACGCATGCACATATACCTACACACAGAGACACAGACACTAGTGACATTAAGACACAAATAAATAAGTTTTTGATTTTTAGGAGATCAAGGATTCTAGGGAGAAGGTAGGAGAATGATGTTGTGGAACATATACGAAATTATAGAATGGCATATCAGACACGATGGGCCGAATGGCCTAATTCTTCTCCTTTTTTTAATGCTCGTGTATGCTATCAGGTTTTCTCTTCCTGAGACAGCAGCAGAGGCTGGGTTTGATACATATTTGATTGGAAAGGCTGTGTGGGATTGTGGGACAGAGTTGGAGGGAGGAATGGTTTATGTCTATGTCTAGTTATTTTTTTAATCTGAAAGGGGGCAGTGATTTGATATGAGATTAACCCAGTTTTAAAATAATGGGTCCCACAATGAAATAAGGATGTCCCTTTCTCTTTAGTTTTGCGCTATCTGTGGCATCCTCATCCTCAGGGAGCAGTGAAGACTCGATTATTGAATATATTCTAGGCTGAGCTCGACTGATCTTTGCTGACCAAGACACACTCTGATCAGCCATGAGCATTTTGAATGGTGCCACCGAATGGCCAACTGCTGCTCCAGCCCCACGTGTTGTTCCCTCAATCAACCCCACGAGGCTGATACAGAGATATGCTGCTGCCCCCACCACTTGTGTTTTCCCTCAATCCACCCCTCAATGCGATTACAGGGTAGAGATCCATCCCATTCAGCCAGACTGGATCGTTACAAGGAAACGGGAGGAGACCATTCTGGCCTTCGAAGGAGTTACACAGGAATATAGAAGGAAGTAATTCAGCTCGTTGAGTACATTACACAGCCGAGGAGGCGGCCATATAAACTGCCTGAACTGCTGCACAGGAACAGAGATGTTGTATCTAAGAGGAAATAGATAGTAGAGATAAATTAATATTTTAAAAACTGTAACTAGTTTTTTCTCAGAGATCTCCGTGACGTCATCAATGATCAATAAGCTATGTCAAATATCCGGATGAAGGGACTGAATGGATCAAAACTTAATTACTTTGTACACGAAGATGATCATTCAATATATCTTCAAATGGAGGTAGTGAATCTGCATTGCGATATAGACAGGGAAGATTAATGAGGAAACCTTCAGCAGAAATAATATAACGTGAGTTATCTACTGATGTAGGGAGGATAGAACAGCAGGAAACAATTTAAATGGAGAGAAATCGCAGAACTCTGTGATGCAGATCTTTTTCATATTCCTGGTACATGAATAATATGAAGTCTGCCTGAAGATGCAGCAAGTGATTTGGAAGGTAAGTGTAATGATGCTGTTTGTGATTATGGGTATTGGGTTTAATCAGGAATGTTTTACTGCATCTGTACAGACATTGCTGAGACCACATCAGATACCCTGGGTGCAGTTTTGATCCTCTAAATTAAAAAAATATATAACTCCTTTCGAAGATTTTCAAATATGCTTCCTTTTACTCATTTCTGAAATGAAGGCCTTTTCTTATTAGAGGTATCTGTTTAGGTCTTAGATGAGAAATCTTATAGAACCACGATCTTCAGAAAAGTGTATCAGCTGGATACATATTTACTCTTGTTAAGGAGACTAAAGCGAGAGAATAATTTTTTTGAATGAGATGTATTGATATTAACACAAATATTATGAAGATGTCATCCCATTTAAAAAAAAATACGCAGACACATTTAAACATGTCAACAAATTATAAAGTGGGCACATTTTTTGCCAATAAAAGGCACTGTGCACAACAACAGCAATAATGCACCTGAATATAGTTCATTATCATCCATTCCAGAATATGGTCATGGAGATCACACATGGTCCAGTGTGGTGTTCAGTTGACATTATTGTATTTGTCCACACAGAAAGGGAGAAAAATATTACTTGCCTCAGATGCAGCAGCCAATTGGTCTCTCTCTCCTACTTTGTTTTGACTGAAAACAAGGTGTAAGTGCAGAAAATCTCTGAGTCAGCTTTTCCACTCATGTAGCATTCCCGGAGTGGAACCATTCGGCGCAGCCATTTTGGTGCATGCGATTTGGCGCGGCCTGGTTGGTGCAGCCCATTTTGCCGCAGACCCATTTAGGTGCAGAACTATTTCAGCACAGCTCATATGTATTCCTTTTCAGGCTTAGTTAAAAGCATTAATGAAATTGCTAAAAATAAAATTAATGTTTATTCTCTTCAGTAAAATGTTAAAACGAAAAACATAAAATAAATCAGTTAATTACAAAAAATCAAAAATATAAAGTTTCTTCAAAATTATGGGCAATCCCTCATAAATACTCAACCTAATTTCTCTCACTAAATCTTCTTACGAGTGTTTGTATTCTAGTATCTGCTTCCTTAATTTCAACGGAATATCGTGCCCTGCTACGAGATGCTAAAAGTAAGTGTCCCTTCCTCTCTGAACTTTTCGTAAATTGTCAAGAAATTTCCAAATAACTGGATGTTCCACATCAAATTCGCACTGTCATCTCCTGTGGGCAGCTTCTGCATGATTGTTTGTTCTGTCCTCATTGTTTAAAGTTCTTTCACATAAATTCCACATTCCAACTGGAAAAAGCAGTGGACACCGACCATTTCCTCTGCGTAATCTTTCACCTCCATAGTTATCCTCGAACCAGTCCAGCAGCGGTTGCAGTTCATCTGGAAGCGCATCAGACAAATGTTCAATAGCTTCATGAATGTTTTCAATCGGAATAAATGCAAGACCAATTATCATTTTAGCTCTGAAAGAAAACTCTGAGTCAATGTTATACTTAATCATGTGTCTTTTTAACATTTTTACTAAAGGGAATAAACATTATTTTTATTTTTATTGCTTTGATTAATGCTTTTATCTAAGCCTGAAAAGGAATAAATATGAGCTGCATTGAAATGGTTCTGCGCCTAAATGGGTCTGCGGCAAAATGGGCTGCACCAAACAGGCTGCACCAAACAGAATGAAGCACTCAGTAAATTATACAGCGCAGGGGGACGCCATATATCCATTCCAGGCTGTAATGCAGAAGCAGGGACCCTCTGGATAGCTGTCAGGAAATGCAGGGTATAGATAATTACTCATTTTGTGTTTGGAAAGCTGTAACGAGTGGAAATCTTCAGCGATCTGTGTGAGCTTATCAACAAATTACAATCTTTACTTATGACCCGGATGAAGGAGATGGCACTCAGTTTGCTCATGCACTAGGATAGTCATTCAATAAGATGTCAAATGGAGACAGAGAGTCTGCAATGGGATACAGCCAGGGCGAGGGCAGAGCGTCTGCAATGAGATACTGGCAGTGGGAGGGCAGACCATCTGCTATGGGATACAGACAGGGGGAGGGCAGAGCCTCTGCAATGGGATACAAATGGGGAGAGCAGAGTATCTGCAATGCGATACAGACAGAGGAGAGCAGAGTGTCTACAATGGGACACAGACAAGGGGAGACCAGAGCGTCTGCCATGGGATATAGACGGGGGAGAGCAGAACGTCTGCAACGGGGTACAGACATAGGGAAGGGCAGGGCATCTGCAATGGGAAACAGACGGGGGAGGGCAGAGCGTCTGCAATGGGATACAGATAGGTGGAGGCAGAGCGTCTGCAATGGGATACGGAAAGGTGGAGGGGAGAACTTCTGCAATGCGATGCAGACAGCGGAAGGGCAGAGCCTCTGCAATGGGATACAGACGGGGGAGGGCAGAGAGTCTGCAGTGGGACACAGACGAGGGAGGGAAGAGCGTCTGCATTGGGACACAGACAGGGGAGGACAGAGCGTCTGCAATAGGATACAGACAGGGGAGGGCTGAGCATCTGCAATGGGATACAGACGGGGAGGTAGCGGTTCTGCAATGTGGTACAGAAAGGGGGAGGACTGATCGTCTGAAATGTGATACAGACGGGGGAGTGCAGAGTGTCGGCATTACGAAACAGGCGGGGAGGGACAGAGCTTCTGAAATGCGAGACAGACACGGGAAGGGATGCTGGTCTGCAATGAGATACAGACAGGGAGAGAGCAGAGCGTCTGCAATGGGATACAGACAGGGGGAGGGCAGACTGTCTTCAATGGGATACAGATGGCGTGGGCTGAGCATCAGCAATGGGATATGGACAGGGGGAGAGAAGAGCATTTGCAATGGGATACAGATAGTGGAGGCATAGAGGCTGCAACGGGATACTGACAGGGGCAGGGCACAGCGTCTGCAGTGGGGTACAGACAGGGGAGTGGAGAGCATCTCCAATGGGATACGAACAGGGAGAGGGCAGAGCATCTGCAATGGGATACTGACGGGGGGGGGGGGGGGAGCTGAGCTTCTGCAATGCGAGACAGACAGGAGAAGGGCTGAACATCTGCAATGAGATATGACAGGAAGAGGGCAGACTGCCTGTAATGGGATACAGACATTGTAGGGATGACTATCTGCAGTGGAAAAACACAGCGGGAGGGCAGGGCGTCTGCAATGTGATGCAGACGGGGGTGGACAGTGCGACTGCAGTGGGATACAGTCAGGGGAGGCAGAGCATCTGCAATTGGATACAGGCGGGGGAGGCCGAGGGTCTGCAATGGGATACAGACGGGGAGGGCAGTGCGTCTGCAATAGGATACAGTCAGTGGAGGTCACAGTGTTGCAAGGAGATACAGACAGGGTAGGCAGAGCGTCTGCAATGGGATACAGAGAAGGTACAAATGACAAAGGTAGAAATATGGATGACATCCTGCAGAGTGATTATAGAGAGCTAGAAAAAAAGGGTAAAGGACAGGACCACGGCAGTGGTAATATCCAGTTTATTTCCAGTGCTCCGTGCTAGTGAGGGTAAGAATTGGAGGGTATGGCAGATGAAGGTGTTGCTAAAGAATTGGTGCAGAGGGCAAAGATGTTTGGATCACTGCGATATTTTGTGGGACAGAGGTGACCTGATCAGGAAGGATGGGTTGCACTTGAACTTGAAGGGGACCAATATTCTGGCAGGCAGGTTTGCTCGTGCTGCAGGGAGGATTTCAACTAGACTGGCTGGAGTTGGGGAGGGGTGGGATCCTCAAAAGCAGGGAGGCAAGTGTGAGGCTGGAAAGAGATGCAGTAATGAGAAACAGTAAAGTGAAGATACAGGTTAGGCTGGAACATGAATTAGAGGAATAAAAATATGTAAAGAGTTTGGGGAGACCTGCAGGGCCAATAGGATTGCCATGGTAGGAGATTTTAATTTTCCTAACAAAGCCTGAGAATGACATAGAATTAAGGATTGAGATGGGCATTATCTATTAAGTGTGCTCAGAAAAGTTTCCTTAAGCAGTAAGTAGAGGGTGCAACTCGGGAAGGGACGAAACTTGACCTACTCTAAGATCTAGGGCAGGACAGATGACTGAGGTGACAGTGGGGGAGCCCTCTGGGACCAGTGACCAAAGTTGTATTAATTTTAAAATAGTTATGGAGAAAGACAAAACTGGTCTACATGTTCAAGTTCTAAATTGTGGCAAGACGACTTTTGATGGAATTATACAGGAGCTTGTAGGGGTTGGTTGGAGGAGTTTGTTTGCAGGTGAAGGGATCTCCTGCAAGTGGGAAGCCTTTAAAAGTGAAATGTCTACAGTCCAAGGTCTATATGTTCCTGGGAGGGTAAAAGGCAAGTTTGGCAGGAAGAGGGAACCCTGGATGTCACGAGATATTGAAGCTTTGACGAGGAAAAAGGAGGCGTGGCTCAGGTCCATGCAGCTGGGATCAAGGGATTCCCTGGCGGTATACAGGGGATACGGGGGTTTACTGAAGAAGGAAATCAGGAAGGTGAAAAGGGGGCACACGGTAGCTTTGGCCGAGAAAATTAGGGTGAATCCAAAGACGTTATTTAAGTATGTTAAAGTAAAAGGAATAACTAAATGAGAATATGACCCTTCAAGGTCCAAAGTAGACATGCATGTCTGGAACCGTAGGAGATTTGCGAGATTCTCAATGAGTATTTCTCCTCTGTCTTTACCGTGGAGAAATACATGAAAACTCGGGAGCTTAACAAAGTTCATGGTGATATCTTGGGGTTCGTCAATATCACAGGAGAAGACGTGTTGGATGCATTAGAATATATAAAGGTGGATAAATCTCTTGGTCCTAGACAGATACATCCAAGAATAGGAAAGAGGCTACAGAAGAAACTCCAGGCCCCTGGGTGATATTTTTGCATCATCGTTAGCAACAGGTTAGGGTCCAGAATATTGTAGAGTAGCAAATATTGTGCCATTGTTCAAGAGGGAAGCAAAGAAATATCTGGGAACTATAGGCCAGGAAGCGTAACATCTGTGGTAGGTCGGTTACTTGAGAAGACTCTGTGGGATAAGATATACGTGCATTTGGAAAGACAGCGTTTGATTAGAATTAGTTTTTTTTTCAGATTCCCTACAGTATGGAAACAAGCCATTTGGCTCAACAAGGCCACCCCGACCCTCCAAACAGCAACCCACCCAGTCTCATTCCCCTACCCTATATTTAACCTTGACAAATGCACATAACACTATGGGTAATTTAGCAAGGCCAATTCATCTGACCTGTATATCTTTGGATTGTGGGAGGAAAATGGAGCACCGAGAGGAAACCCACACAAACACAGTGAGAATATGCAAACTCTAAACAGAGAGTCACCCGAAGCTGGAATCAAGCTCAGATCCATGGCACTACGAGGCAGCAGTACTAGCCACTGAGCCACCATGCCAAACTTGCTTTTTGCCACCACAGTTCAATGATACAGGTACAAAATCTATCTGCCCTTCACCCATGATGCAAGTTCCAATACCACAAACAGTGGAGAATGTACTCTCAACTGTAAATGCCATCTTATTATTATGAATTACTGTTAGTTATTATTAATTTTAATAATCATTATTCATAGTTGTTTTTAGACTGGAAAGATTGCATGGCTTTGTGAGTGGAAGATCATGTCTTAAATATTTGTTTGAGTTCTTTGATGAAGTGTCAAAGAATGTTGATGAGGGCAGGACGGTATACATAGTCTGTATGGTTTTCAGTAAGGCCTTTGACAAGGTTACCCTTGACAGGCTGGTCTGGAAGGTTTGAATCGCATTTAATCCAGAGGGAGCTGGCAAATTGGGCACACAATTGGCTTGATGGTAGTAAGCAGAGGGTAAGAGTGGAAGGATGCTCTTGGACTGGAGGCCTGAGACACATGATGTTCCTTTGGGGTCAGTGCTGGGCCTATTGCTCTTTGTTATCTATGTCAATGATATTCTTGCGAATGTACAATGCATGATTAGTAAAGTTGAAGATGACACTAAATTAGGTGGTATTGTGGACAGTGAGGAAGTATATTAGAAATTGTAGCAGGACCTTGATCAACTGGAGAAGTGGGTGGAAGAATATTTTTGCAAAGTTAGGTCAAGATAGGAGTTTCATGGGGAAATGGTAGGGCCTTAAGCAGTGTAGTTGAGCAGAGGGTCCATGGAGTTCAGGTCCACCGTTCTCTGAAAGTGGGGTCACAGGTAGGCATGGCAGTGAAGAAGGCTTTTGGCTCACTGGCAGTCATCGGTCAGGACATGGAGAAGAGAAGTTGGGAAGTTATATTGCAGTTCCACGTGATGTTGGTGAGGCTGCAGTTGTGGTGTTGTGTTCAGTTTTTGTCACATTGCGATCAGAAGGATGTTTTTAAATTGGAATGTGTGCAGACAGAATTTACAAAGATGTTGCCAGGACTCAACAGTATAAATTATAGGGACAAGCGAGAACTTTTTCCTTCAGAGCGTAGGCGTTAGAGGGGGATCTTGTAGAAGTGTCCAGGATTATGTGAGGCATGGAAAGGGTGAATTGACTCAGTCTTTTTCCCAGAGTTGGGGAATTGAGGACGAGAGGGCATCAGTTTAAGGTGAGAGGGGAAAAAATGAAAGGGAAACTGATGGAAACTGTTTTACACAGTGCGTGGTACACAAAGGGAATGAGCTGCCAGCGGAAGTAGTTGAAGCATTTATATTAACAATATTTAACAGCATTTGGACAAGTACATGGGCAGGAAAGGAAGAGAAGTCAATGGGTCAAGTGCTGGGAAATGGGGTTAGTGTGGTTAGACATTTGGGTCAGCATGGACCCGTACGGGCCAAAGAGCCTCTATCCATGCTGTAGGACTTGATGAGTCTATAAATAGAACAGCATTTGGGTCAAATTCTCGTTTTTCCTTTGGTCATGATTTCGAATAATATTTGGACAAAGTTCTTTCAAGTTAACTTTCCATATATTTTGCTTTTCAGTTTGTTATCAAACGCGCGCGCGTGTGTGTGTGAGTGTGTGTGAGTGTGTGTGTGTGTGTTTGTGTGTGTGTGTGTTTGTGTGTGTGTGCGCGAATGTGTGTGTGCGAGTGTGTGTGTGTGTGTCTGTGTGTGTTCCATACTATTTTTCAAAGGAAATATCAAAGAAATTCTTCTTTCCATCATAGTTTGAGTAATTTTGTTTTGGTCATAAACGTGTTGTTTTAGCAGACTAAATAAATCTGTCTGACTTGTTCCTAACACTGACCTTGGCACACTCTGAGAACTATATCCTTGGCCATATCACCAAGCTAGTTGTATTTTTTTTGTGGCCAGTGGAGGAGTGGGACTAGAAAATGGAACAGCGATCCAATGGCACAGGAACTTATAGACTCAATAAGCCTAACATTAGTGAAGAATAGCTTGTTGGAGGGGAGTCTGAGGGATAGGACTTCCATCCATTTAGAAAGACAAGGACTGATTAGGGATAGTTAACATGGCTTTGTGTGATGGAAATCACGTCTTGTTAATGTGACTGAGAATTTTGAAGAGGTGACAAAGAAGACTGAAGAAGGCACTGTCGTATATATTGCTTACACAGACTTCAGCAAGGCGTTTAATAAGGTTCCCCATCGGAGACAGATTACTAAGGTTAGTTCACAAGGTATCCATGGAAAGCTAACCAATTGGATATAAAATTGTCCTGAAGGATTGATTTCCAGACTGGAAGCCTGTTGCCAGCAGTGTGCTGAAAGAATCAGTGCTGAACTCATTGCTTTTCAGCATGGATATAAACGACTTGGATGGGAATATCGGAGGCATGGTTAGTAAGTTTACAGATAACATCAAAATAGTGGTGCAGTGGACAATGAAAAGATTATCTCAGAGTACAACGGCACCGTTTCCCATCAAAGAGCCAAGGACTGGCAGATAAAGTTTAATTTAGATATTTGTGAGGTTTTGTATTTTGGTAAGTTAAAGCAGGGTCGTGCCGTAGGGAATGTTGATGAACAAAGTGACCTACGGGTGCAGGTTCATAGTCCTTGAAAGTTCAGTTGCAGGTAGACAGGGTGGTGAACAATGCAGTTGGCATGCTTGCCTGAATCGGTCAGAATATTGAGTATAGGAGTTGGGTGGCATATTGTGCTTGCACAGGGACGCTTGTGAGACCACTTTAAGAGTACTGCGTACAATTCTATTGACTCTGCCAAAGGATTGATGTTGTTAAGCCTGAGAGGGTGCAGAAAAGATTTATAATGATTTTCTGGAACCTGAAGGTTTTATCGACAAGGAGAGGATGAACAGGTTGAGGCTTTTCCCCCGGACTGTCGGACACTGAGGGATAACATGAAAGTGGTTTATAAAATCATAAGGGATATGGATAGCTTGAATGACCAAGGTCTTTTCCCGAGGGTAAGGGAGTCCGGAACTAGGTGTCATAGGTTGAAGGTGACGGGGGAAAGATTTGGAAGAGACCTTAGGGGAAACTTCTTTCAAGCAGAAGGTGGTGCATGTACGGAATGTGCTGTCAGAGAAAGTGATAGAAGTGGGTACAATTACATGTTTAAATGTATCTGAACAGGTCCATCAATAAGAATGGTTCAGAGCGATATGGGCCAAATGCTGGCAAGTAGGACTGGATCAGATTGATATATCTGGTCAGCGCGGGCAATCTGGAATAAAGGATCTGTTCCCATGCTGTCTGACTCTCTGATTATATAAGAGGAATGAGGAAAATTTCTAAAAAAGGGCCTTCCCCAGAAGTTTGAGTTGCTTCCCTGATTTAAAGTATTCAAAGCTAAGTTAGTTAAAAGATTTGACAGAGAATTGAGTCACGGATAATGGAATACAGACAGTAAAGTGGGGCTGACAACACAACCTGATCAGCCACAATCTTAGTGCCAAGTGGAAAAAGCTCGAAGTGTCTCATGACGCAGTCCTGCTCCTCTGTCCCATGTTTCTGTGCTCCATTCAGCCCCTCATACCTGCTGGACAGGAGCAATTGGAGACCACTTGCTGCTATAAACTGGTGCACAGAAACAGAGGCTACCATTCAGTCCCTTAATACTGTCACATGCAGTTTGGGGTGATTTGGAAAATGTAATTGGAAATCCCAGGATGAGTATGGAAGAGAACCCTCATCTCTCCCGACAGAGTTGCCCCTCTCTGCAAATTGTGCGTCATTTATTGATCACATTGTAGACCCAGATTCATTGTGAATACAGCCATCATACCTCAACCAGAGATGGCTCACAAAATTCTCTGGTCTCCCAGGCTACAAGATTCAAACAGACCTTCCAGGAAAATAACAGCCACTAACTTTCCAATAACAGAATGTTTGAACATCAGAAACAGGAGCACGTTGTTCACTCAACAAGCTTGCCTTGCTCTTCACTAAGATCGTTACTGATCTGCTCTTAGTCTCAAATCCATTTTAAATTCCAAATCTTCATAGGTCTCAACTCTCTGATAGGCCAAAATCCATTTCCAGCCTCCGTAAACACTTCCATAGACCACAGAACATTGAACAGTACAGCTCACTAGAGGCCCTCGACCCTTGAAGTTGTGCCACCCGTTTATCCTACTCTAAGACTCACCTACATTCTTCTGTGCGCTTTCTTTGATGTGCCTATCCAAGAATCTTCCAAGTTTTCTTCACGTATTTGACTCTACTACCACCACTGACATTGCATTCTACACAGCCACCACATTCTGTGCGAAATAAAATCTACCGCTGATATCTCCCCTAAACCTTCCTTTAATTACCTTAAAATTATGACCTCTCGTGATAGACAGTTCTACCCTGGGGAAAAGTTACTGGCTATTCAGTCTCTCTTTGCCTCTCATCATCTTTTACAACTCTAATAAGTCACCTCTCATCCTTCTTAACGCAAATGAGAAAAGCTCTAGCTCCCTCAACCTTTCTTCATAAGACTTGCCCTCCAGTCCAGGCAGCATTCTGATAAATGTACGCTGCACCCTTTCTAAAGCTTCCACGTCCTTCCTATAATGGGGTGACCAGAACTGAACACAACACTCCAGGTGCGATCTAACCAGGGCTTGATGGAGCTGCAGCATAACCTCACGGCTCTTAAAGTAAATCTCCCTTCTAATGAAAGCGAACACGCCATTCACCTTCTTAACAACTCTATCAATTTTGGTAGTAACTTTCAGGGACCTATGGATATGGACGCCAAAATCCAGCTGTTTTTGCCATATTGCCAAGAACCCTGCCTATAACCCTATATTCTGCATTCAAATTTGAGCTTGCAAAGGGAATTACTTCACACTTTTCCTGTTTGAATTCCATCTGCCACTTGTTAGCTCAGCTCTGCATTATGTCAATGTCCCATTGCAAATTACAAAAGCCCTCCAAACACCCTTGTACCAGTTCACAAACCTTCGTGTCATCAGCAAACTTACTAACTCACTCTTCCACTTCCTCATCCAAGTCAGTTATAAGAATCACAAAGAGAAGAGATCCCAGAACTGAACCCTGCAGGTCACCATTGGTCCCTTTCAGTGATCTAGCTCCCCTAATTCTCTGTTTAAGAGATTTTCTGTCGCTTTGTTTGAAGAAAACATTCTCTGCTTCGACTCCATGACCTACTGATATGAACAAAAGAGGATACACAGGGGACTAGACAAACAGACTGGCCCTGAACTCAAGGCAGTATTAGACTGAGAATGACATCAAGAAATCTGAGGAAAATCGCAGTGAATGAGAATTTATTGCGACCTCTCTACTGTTTTGAATCATTCAGAACATAAGGGAAGATGTTTATCATCGGTGGGTATCAATCATCTCAGCCGTGGGGCATCACTGCTGGACATCCTCAGGGTGGTTCCCTCAGCCCAGACATCCCCAGTTTGTCATCATTGAGTCCTTACAGCGTGGAAGGAGGCCATGCAGCCCATTGAGTCCAAACGGAGGAGATTTGGGGATATTCACTGACTTTTACTTCGTGTCCAGAACAAGTTGACCCTCCTCAGCTCGTGAAGAAGTCTGTGTCCACGTGCACCAATAAATGGACACCATTCAAGATCGTGCTGTTAAAGTCTGGGTTACACTCATGTAACAGTCCTGCACATTTCCACAGTAAAAGGTGCAGCTCATTTGGCACCTCGATCTGTGTTCACAAGAATATGTGGAAGTCATTCAACCCATCAAAATATTGGACAAGACGTGTGATAGCACCTTCAGTCCCTCCTGCCAATTACACAGTAAGAGAAGGAATCTGCTCACTCCCTCACTTACACGGAATCAGAAAAAGAGTGTTTTGCACCTGAGGTTATTGACAGTGGTACAGGAAGCAGTCATTCAGCTTAAGTCACTATCCCAGGGACAGGAAGGTGCCAGAGATGCTTCAGATTCATAAACAAATGGAGCAGAGACTGAACAGATAGACTGCACCAGCTTATTCCTCGTGTCCTTTCGCATCCGAGAGCGTCGGGAGCTGGGCGGAAGTGAAGGCAGAGAGCAAAGCCGGTCGGGAAGGAAAGTGATTGTTATTTAACAACTTACCTCGACGCCAATGGTCTTTTCGCATCCGAGAGCGGCGGGAGCTGGGCGGAAGTGAAGGCAGAGCGCAAAGCCGGTCGGGAAGGTAAGTGATTGTTATTTGAGTGAGTGTGTTCTAGACCCCAGGTCCTACAAAGTAGGGCCTCTCTTCCTCCTCGTCTAACCTAAATTAAAAGTCCACAGACTTGCCCCAAAAAGAGGGTCCAAGGAAGTTCCTGTGGATTGAAGAGTGAGTCTTTAGCTCAGGAATCTTTGACAAGGAGGTTGAGTGAAGTGATTACTCTACAGTTGAAGAGGGTGAAGACATGACTGCCCAGCTGGTTCAGTGCGCTGCGTGCTTGATGTGGGAGGTCAACGACTCTGGTGTGTCTGGCTCGTATATGTGTGGAAAGTGTTTGCACGATCAGCTACTGACAGAGCATATTGCAGCACTGATGAAGGAACTCGAGGACTTTAGGCTCATCCGTGAGAACGACATCTTTCTGAACAAGACCTTCAGTGAGGTCATTACACCAATCATACCAGAAGAGAGCAGACGACGAGGAAGGCAGAGAAGAGACAAGTGCAAGAGACACCGGGGGAAGTACCTGTCAGGAACAAGTTGAAGCTTTTGGAAACAGTAGAGACAGATGACACTGCCAGTCCGTGAGGCGGCAATGTCGGTCAATCAAAAGTTGGCGCAGAGGCAGAGCGGAAGAGTTGGACATCGCACAGAGCCGTGGTAATAGGGGACTCCATAGCGAGAGGAACTGACCGGGGTTTTTGTGGCAGCAGACGGGACCTAAGGATGGTGTGTTGCCTTCCTAGTGCCAGGGTGAAAGACATCGCGGACAGAGAGCAGGAAATACTCAAGATGAGGGTGAAGAGCCAGAGGTGGTGGTACATGTCGGCACAAATGATGTCGAGAAGAAGAGGAGGAACATACTACAGCGGGACTTCGGAGAACTAGGGAGAAAGCTGAAAAGCAGGACGTCCAAGGTGGTTATCTCCGGTTTGCTTCCAGTTCCTCGGGCTGTTGAGGCCAGAAACAGGGAGACAATGGACTTGAACGTGTGGCTGGGGAACTGGTGCAGGAAGCAAGGAGTTAAATTCTTGGATCACTGGGGTGTGTTTTGTGGTAAGCATAAAATCTACAAGAGAGACGGTTTGCACCTGAATAGGTCAGGGACCAGCATTCTGGCAGGCAGGTTTGCTACTGCAACAGAGCTCCGTTTAAACTAAGTAGCGAGGGGGGAGGGGGGGGGCTAACTGGAAGTTTAAGAAGGAAATTGGAGGCAAATTTAGAACCAGGGAAGTCAGGAAAGGCAAGTGTATCAATGAGGCAGAAAACTCAGAAAGGGATCATGCTGTAAGGTCGAGTGAAATAGGAGTTGACAGGATGGATGAGAGCAGTAACAAATTAAAAATACTGTACATGAATGCGCGAAGCACTAGAAATAAGATGGATGAGCTTGAGGCTCTTTTGGAAATTGGCAGATACGATATTGTGGGGATAACTGAGACGTGGCTTCAAGCGGATAGGATCTGGTAAATGAATATTCAAGGCTACACGTGCTATGGTAAGAACAGACAGACGGGCAGAGGGGGTGGGGTGGCCATGTTGGTAAGGGATGATATTCAGTCCCTTGTGCGGGGGGACCTAGAATCAGGGGATGTAGAGTCAGTGTGGATAGAGCTGAGAAAAATAAGTGTAAAAAGACCCTCAAGGGAGTTATCTACAGGCCCCCAAACAGTACTCTGGATGTTGGATGTAAGTTAAATCAGGAGCTGAAATTGGCCTGTCACAAAGATGTTACTACAGTTGTTATGGGGGATTTCTACATGCAGGTAGCCTGGGAGAATCAGAATGGTATTGGACCTCAAGAAAGAGACTTTGTGGAGTGCCTCAGAGATGGATTCTTAGAACAGCTGGTGCTGGAGCCGACCAGGGAGAAGGCAATTCTGGATCTGGTATTGTGCAACGAATCAGAATTTGTCAGGGGTCTCGAAGTGAAGGAGCCATTGGGAAGCAGTGACCATAATACAGTAAGCTTCAATCTGCAATTTTAGAGGGAGAGGGTAAAATCGGAAGTGACAATATTTCTGTTGAATAAATGGAACTATGGAGCTATGAGGGAGGAGCTGGCCAAAGTTCAATGGTGCAATACCTTAGCAGGGATGACAGTGGAGTAACAATGGCAGATATTTCGGTGTATAGTGCAGATGTTGCAGGATCAGTTCATTCCAAAAAAGGAAGAAAGATCCTAGGAGTAGGCATAGGTGGCCATGGCTGAAGAGGGAAGTTCAGAAACATATAAAGTTAAAAGAGAAAAAGTATAACATAGCAAAGATGAGTGGGAAAACGGAGGACTGGGAAGCTGTTAAATAACAACAGAGGATTACTAAGAAGGAAATACGCAGAGAAAAACATGGGGTACGAAGGTAAACTGGCCAAAAATATAAAGGAGGATAGTAAAAGCTTTTTTAGGTATGTGAAAGGCAAAAAAAAATGGTTAGATATAAAATTTGGTCCTTGAAGACAGAAACAGAGGAATATATTATGGGGAACAAAGAAACGGCAGAAGAATTGAATTGGTACTTCAGATCTGTGTTCACTGGGGAAGACAGAAGCAATCTCCCTGAGGTAACAGTGGCGGAAGGACCTGAACTTAAGGGAATTTAAATTTGCCAGGAATTGGTGTTGGAGAGACTGTTAGGTCTGAAGGTTGGTAAGTCCCCGGGGCCTGATGGTCGACATCCCAGGGTACTGAAGGGGGTGGCTCGAGAAATCATCGATGCGTTGGTGATTATTTTCCAGAGTTCGATAGATTCTGGATCAGTCCCTGCGGATTGGAAGGTGGCTAATTTTGTATCACTTTTTAAGAAAGGTGGGAGAGAGAAAACTGGAAATTGTAGACCAGTTATTCTGACCTCAGTGGTGGGAAAGATGCTGGAGTCTATTATAAAGGATGAAATTATGACACATCTGGATAGTACTAACAGGTTAGGTCAGAGTCAACATGGATTTATGAAGGGGAAATCATGCTTGACTAATCTTCTAGATTTTTTTGAGGATGTAACTCTGAAGATGGATGAGGGAGATCCAGTAGATGTAGTGTAGCTGGACTTTCAGAAAGCTTTCGATAAAGTCCCACATAGGAGGTTAGTGAGGAAAATTAGGGCGCATGGTATTGGATTGAAAATTAGTTGCTTGACAGGAAACAAAGAGTAGTGATAAACAGCTCCATTTCAGAATGGCAGATAGTGACCAGTGGGGTACCGCAAGGATCAGTACTGGGACCGCAGTTTTTTTTTACAGTATATGGCAATGATATAAAAGATAGTATCAGTAATAACATTAGCAAATTTGCTGATGATACTAAGCTGGGTAGGAGGGTGAAATGTGATGAAAATGTTAGGAGATTACAGGGTGACTTGGACACGTTAGGTGAGTGGGCAGAGGCATGGCAGATGCAGTTTAATGTGGATAAATGTATGGTTATCCACTTTGGTGGCAAGAACAGGAAGGCAGATTACTACCTAAATGGAATCAATTTATGTAAAGGGGCAGTACAGAGAGATCTGGTTGTTCTTGTACAGCAGTCTCTTTGCAGGTACAGCAGGTAGTGAACAAGTCTAATAGCATGCTGGCCTTCAGAACAAGAGGGATTGAGTATAGAAGCAAAAAGGTTCTTCTGCAGCTGTACAGGGCCCTGGTGAGACCATACCTGGAGTACTGTGTGCAGTTCTA
This sequence comes from Chiloscyllium plagiosum, assembly GCF_004010195.1. Classification (NCBI taxonomy): domain Eukaryota; kingdom Metazoa; phylum Chordata; class Chondrichthyes; order Orectolobiformes; family Hemiscylliidae; genus Chiloscyllium; species Chiloscyllium plagiosum. The sequence goes on from NC_057717.1 coordinate 16,639,744, forward strand.
GTCTCTAAATTTGAGGAAAGACATTCTGGCTATTGAGTGAGTGCAGCGTAGTTTCACGAGGTCAATTTCTGGAATGGGGGGATTACCTTACACTGAAAGACTGGAGCGACTGGGCTTCTATACCGATGGGTTTAAAAGACTGAGAGGGGATCTGATTGAGACATATAAGATTATTAAAGGATTGGACACTCTGGAGGCAGGAAACATGTTTCCGCTGGTGGGTAGTGCCGAACCAGAGGACACAGCTTAAAAATACGGGGTAGACCATTTAGGACAGAGCTGAGTAGAAAGGTCTTCAACCAGAGAGTGGTGGCTGTGTGGGATGCTCTGCCCCAGAGGGCAGTGGAGGCCCAGTCTCTGGATTCATTTAAGAAAGAGTTTGATATAGCTCTCAAGGATAGTGGAATCAAGGGTTATGGAAATAAGGCAGGAACAGGATACTGATTAAAGATGATCAGCCATGATCATATTGAATGGTGGTGCAAACCCAAAGGGCAGAATGGCCTACTCCTGCACCTATTGTCTATTGGATTGATTACTCATAGTACATATGTATAACTTTAACATGGTTTTCTGGCAGTAGGAATGAAGCCAAATTTTTTACCCATTCTCCAAGTTGTCTTCCATCTCCAAGATAGCAGACCCATGGTCTCCATGGAGGTCTGAAAGTCGTGCGGAATTGTTAACTCTTTCAGAATGATGGTATTGTGACTGCTGACCGGATTGTGTACAAAGTGATATTCAAAGCAGTTTCATACAGTAACCGTGCACTAAAGCATTCAAAGTTCATTCAGAGCCTGTACCTCTCTGTCAATAGACATCGGGCTCTGCACAGGCATATAAACTATCGGGAGTCAATCATGCAGTTAAAAATATGGAATTTCCACCATATACAGCTGTTTGGGATGTAATGAGTGTCCGTCCATAACCATCAAGTTTCAACTTCTTATTCTCTCACAGTGCTACAGATTATAGACAGAGTTATGCTCTCTCTCTTCATTGTACCTTCATGCCAGGGTTCAGTCCGGTGAAATTCCTTTGCATTGTCTTGATAACAAAGAGATAATTATTTAGAAAGCTGACCAAATCTGTACACAATGCACCGAATACCCTCTCAAAGCAACATTACCTTTGGGAAAGTTATACTCACTCTGGTACTTCAATCATTTTATACGAAGAGCCACACATCATTTACTTTCTGCACTGTATGAGTTCTGTTAGTGACTTATGACTAAGGACATCCAGGTCCTTTTCAAGACCAGAACTTCCGAAACTCTCACCGTTGAATAAACATAAAGAGAATGATGGCATTTGTTGTTCTCATCTGAATCATTTTTATTCCTTGTGAACAACTATTGCCCAAACACTGATCCTTCTGATACCCAACAAACCTTTAGTATAGAAAAAAGGAAATCACTACTCTTCTCAGATCTCCATTACCCAATTTTTAATCCAACTCTACCTCCACATGGACTCTAACCTTCCTCACTCACCCGTATTCAACTATGTCAAACATCTGCTGATAATTGAAATACCCCAGTCCCACTGGTTCTCAATTGTCGATGTCACAATGGATGGACTGCACAAACCCCAACAGGTTTATCATTTCCCTTTCCTGAATCTAGGCCGAATATACCATATCAGATCATTATTCTTCACATTTCTTATCAAAGACTACAATGTTTTTCTCACAGCTGACATCAAGCTTATTAGTTTTCTGTTTTCCCTCTCCATCCTGTTTTAAATATTTAGGTTTAGAATAGCTGCTTTCCAGTCTGCAGGATCCTTTCCAGAATGTAACCAGCTTTGGATAATAATCAGTAATTCTTTCACTAGCTCTGTCGCCACATCCTCAATAATCTGGAATGTAGCTCATCAGATGCAGCAACTTATAAAACTTCAATTCAATTAGCTTTTCGTAAGCATATTATTCATTAATTCGAATTTTCTGCAGTTCCTCATTCTTACCAGTCCCTCTGTTCCCTAGTATTTCTGTAAGTTAGTTTCTGTGCGTTACCCTGTGGAGATGGAACCAATGCATTCCTCTCAGCAGGCAGGTGACTTCTGTCAGCTAGTGATACATCGGAGGACTACACTTCAGAGATGGTGGATATACTACCCACTTCTGCTTGGAAAGTTCCAGAATAGAAACGGTTCACTTCATGGTGAGAGTCAGCACAGTCCTACCGTGGTTTGAGAGTACAGGTCATACTGAAATGGGATGGGGGCGGGAGGAATGTGTGTGACACAGCTCAGTGAGCATCTCATTTTTGAAACCAACTGGTTTCATACTTTACACCTGAATGGGACCAACTTAGACAAATTTTCCTGGAAATCCCTGCTTCTCCCCGTGTCCAGAGCGTCCCTCCTGTGTCGTCTCAGTTCCGTTTGCTTCCCTTGAACCCAGACACTCTGTAAATGTAATATCCAAAGTGTGGCCCCCAGACCTTCTGGTGTCCCTGAATCAACTCAGCAGCTGACAATACAAACCCGGGAACACCAACCACAGAATCTCCACTAACTTTCTAATGACAGCAGCAAGTCAAATCCCCAAACCCATGGTGCACCCATTCAGTGTTGAAAATGCCTCCTTCTCCTCAGTTTCTCTTCCTGCCTGAGAAACCCGTTACATCTCTACACAATCCCACAGTAACAGTTCTTCTGTCTAAAGATTGAGTTGACAATGTAACATTATGTTTCTCTATATCTCAGCAACTATGAGGGCAGCACCAGTATTGATTAGATTAGATTACTTACAGTGCCGAAACAGGCCCTTTGGCCCAACAAGTTCACACCGACCCGCTGAAGCGCAACCCACCCAGACCCATTCCCCTACATTTACCCCTTCACCTAACACTACGGGCAATTTAGCACGGCCAATTCATCTAACCTGCACATTTTTGGATTGTTGATGGAGTTGATCACCACACTCAGAGAAGAGACTTCCCGAAATGACGTGATATTCAGTAATATGGGAAAAGTGAAAATGTTAGAATAACTTCGCATTCTACTTTCCTTCCAGTTCATCATTAGCAATCCTTCTGCTTGCTTTGCCTATCTCTAGCTCTGTCTCTTTTTTGCTGAGCATTTCTCCATCCATTCAACACAAACCTCCCACTCATCCTTCCAACCACCCCTGATATAATAATATTATTTCTCAGTTGCATTAATTCACACTTAGTCCAGACTGTGCAAAAACGTTAAGGTTCTTTAACAAAGGTTATCAGCAAAACAAGGAAAATGAAATCTGGTCGTTTATGGTTGCTATGAGTGAAATTAGATTTTGTTCCAATTTTTGTCATTCGAATATAAGTTCTGTCATCGGCCGTGGTAGGATTTGAAACAATGCTTTTAGAGTCATAACCTGTGCCTCTGAATTACACAGTCAGTGATATTATTACTCTGATACTGAGACCCTGCTGTGAACTAACTGGAGAGACAAGAACAAGTTTTTGGTCAAAATATTTGTAACAGGGAAGAGAGATCAGAAGAGAAGTGATGCCTTAAAATGTGAAGTTAACAAAGGGGTAGATGCCAAGCTCATTCTGCAACAGCACTAAGGCAGAAGAGGAGATTGGGAATATTACAGAGGTGGATTTTGATCGTTTTATTGACATAGAGAATCCAGAGAGATAAAACAGTTTAGAGTAAAAAGGGGACTCAAAGTTCTGAACAGTCTAGTTCCTTCTTAGATCTTCATAAAGATTTCGAAATGCATGAAAAGGAAGTCGAATTTATGACTGAAAGTTTATTTATTTGCTAAATATAATTAACCGAGGTAGCAATAACCTTCACCATAATTTATAGAATTGACAGCGATAGGCTTACCAGATAGCGAGGATGGGTTAGTAATCTGCCTGAATAATCATCAGTACGGCTTCTATCTGCAACTCTTACAATGCCCAATCCACAGAAAGATAGTAAAGACCCATGGATAAATTCCTGTCCGTTGTTGTAACATTCCAGGCTAATGTTCTCAAATTCTGAACGATTGTTAGAACATTCCAGTCTAATGTTCTCAGATTCTGATCTCTCCATTTCTCTGTAGTTTCTGATCCCAATCGTGTTGAGGATGAAGCTGCCCCGATACATGGCATAACAAGTTGATAGAAGCCTATAATTATGGAAGAGGCAAACCCTCCAGTAACTCAGTTAGATAAGACAGACAGGTATCGATCATAGCCACTGAACAAACAGCTCCGTTAACCCGTTTCATGACATCCCTGACATACCACAACAATACTTGGTGTGGGTGGAATGTTGACATCGCTGACTATTGGGTGAATGGTACATCTCCAATTGTAAAGTTAGAGGTGAGGGAGGGAGATGATGCTTTCTATTCACAAACTAGATGATACTACTGTGTTCTGGCAGGGTAGGAATTGCTGGGCTCCCGATGCTGTCTGGGTCTGATCACCAGGCCTGCTGCATCCTTTCGTTTTATTTACTTTTGATTAACTTTGACATTTACCTTATCATCATTTAACGGCTTAGGTGGTTTAGGCATTTTTGACTGGCTCCTACAGTGCCATAGACGGTGTAGGTACAGTGCATTCCTTGTGGCCCTTGCAGCCGCGACCTTGTCCCGTGGAGTGATGGACAAGATCTCCAAGAACCAGGATTCTTAGTTTTACCATTCGCCAGTTATTGTTGTGGTCTCAACAGGGTTGGAAGGCAGTAACACTCTACCGGCTGCTACACTTTTTCCCTGAGATTTCTTTTAGAATTGCCTTTGATGTTCTTTCCTCCTGGATTGTAGAACTGCATGTGGGACAATCATTTCCTGAATTTGTTTTTCGACAATTGTGTGTTTCTAGGATGTTACCATATTGGAGCAGTTACTGTATAGTAGTTAAATAATCTATTATTCTGCTAAATTTTCCAACAGAACTAACTTTTTGCAAGTTCTACTTCCTTTTGTTGTATTTTGTCGACAGTGTTTGAACAGACTGTAATTTGCTTAAAGTCGAATATTTGACCAAATAAATTGTATCAGAAACACAGCACCTCACATTTACCTTTAAAATACGAAAATGTTCGGGTCGAGACTACCTTTTCCAAATATTTTGAAGGGCATCTGCTCTGATCCCTAACACGAGCGACAGATATTCATATTTTAACTAGGTTATTACTTATTGGACAAGGTGTTGCAGAAATATGGGGTTTGACAGCAGAATGGGCCGAGCTGGAGCAGTGGTAGTTATGTCCGATGTTCAATCCATCTCACAGGTCCAGTCCAGACCTTACATATATCAGCCAAGATGAATTGGCAGCCCATCATAAAGCACTGCGTAGACCAGGCTAGTTTACTGCTCAGAAATCTTTCCTGGATCGAACACTGTTCAGAGCTCACCAATTCGCTACTTATCTGTCCAACAGTGCATTGATCTATAAACCTGGACGAAATAATCTGTTCAGCACAGGGCGATATGCAGTACACACAAGTACATTGTTCGAGAAACATGTACTGGGTATCTCTCCAACATGGGGAGCTGTACAGTGAATAGCAGTGAATTGTTCCATAAATCTGGAGCAGTTACATTCCCAGCATGTACAGCTGTGTACACCAACTACTGTATTGCTCAGTAACACTGTGTTATATCACTGCCCAGTGTGAGGAAACTTGCAGCCCATGATGAAAGTGAGAGGATGTGCAGTCCTCATCCACTTACAGCTCCATATCTCCATTGCGCCATGATAATGGGTGCTGTGGGTGTGAACAAGACTGCCAGAGAGAGGTCATGAATCCGTTGAAATACCACCAATCTTGGTTAAAAGAGGGTGGAGATTGAGAAAGAATTCCAAATGATGGAGAGTTTTGGATGAGTATTTGTTCTGCAGCTTTGTAAGTGAGAGCAGGGTCAGCAGAGTCTGACTCATTGAGCTTAATCTAACAATAATTTGTCTCAGTGCCATTTTCATTGAGTGTGAGAGAGGGATCCCCTGCACGAGACCGAACTAGTTTCTGTGGGATATCTTTTCGAACTCACCTCATTAACTACCCACCCATCCCATGGGGTCACTCTCATTCAATGCCAGCCCGATTCTCCGACCCATCATGGCTGGAGGTACTCACCATCGCCCGGGTACCCCTGGAAATTTCGTGATTCCTGACGCTGGTGCCATCGTGAAAAGGCCAATGGGCACACCGTTGAGCTTTCTCAGTTTGGAGCTGCCCTGCACTCTTTATCCCGAGCATGGCAGATAAAGGGCAATTACACCGTGGCTAGTCAACAGACACACTGAGGTCCTGGCGAATGGACTAGTACAGAGGACGGCGTTCTCTTCCCAAAGGGGTCCCCACTCTCAGACCCACTGAGCATGGTCTGATCTCACCACCCAGTTCAGCGCAGTATGTGCAGTGTGAAGAAATGTCCAGAAATACTTAGCAAGCAACAATAACACTCCCCGCTCTGTCAGGATAAGGCTCACCATATTGTCTCTGCTCCCTCACATCTACTGTATATGTGTTATAGCACCAGCTCCCGAACAAGGTTGATGCTCCATCACTCTCACTACTGCATGGAGCACATTTTCTCTTTCTATCACCTACGCAATACACACATATGGTGATAAAATATTCTGGAGAATGCTGTTTCTCGAATTCTCTGGATGGTTTCGTATGCAAAATGTTCCAAATTATTCCCACGTTTTGGAAAATGTTCATCTCCCAGTGTGTAAAACATCAGGAGATGAAGAGTTTTAGATTTTCAAATCACTCAGGATGAAAGCGCATAATGAGGCCATTGAGCCCTTCAAATATGCCCCACTATTCAGACAAAGGCAGCGCCTAAATACTTGAAGACTCATTCTCTTGATGAAGACAGGTGCCATATTGGAGGTTCACCAGTTTCGCTGGAACACTCCTGCCATCCAGAGTCATGGAATTCCTCAAACAGTACCACCAGTAATCTCTTCTGTTAAAAGCAGTTATGAATAGGTGATGACCTGTTTATCCTTGGTCTTATCTGTTTGAGAAAAGCCTTGTTTGTTTTGTTAGAGACAGTGCAGGAAGTTTCATCTGACTGGAATTTTGTTTATATTATTGAAACTCTTTGTGACTTTCCCTGTTAGAAACGATGTAAAATATTATTTTAAATTCTCTGCCTGTTCCCTGAAACCCATTCCCCAGTCACATCCTCCAGGTGTCCCACATGTACTTTCCTGCCTTTCTTCTAAGTCTCTCTCTCTCTCTCACACACACACACACACACACACACACACACACACACATCATAAACCGTTTTCTAATCGACATGGAAAAACCTTATCAGCGAGTTCTTTGTTCAAATATTTCTTGCCACCTTTGGAATATGTTTCTTTTTATTTTGCTTTATTCAATCTGCTTCTGGCTCCAAAAACAAATATACCAAATCTGGCTGACGCTAATGCTCGCCAATTTGAATTCTTTAGTTTGTGTTTGATTAGTATCCTTCACAGTATTTGTGCATCATGGGTGGTTCATCTTCACATCTTCATATCATCTTCTTTTTGACCAGAGTCAATCATTGCTGAGTGTTATGAAGTATGTGCTAAAATGTCTCCCCCACACATCTACTGACCTTCACCTCGGTCGATATTCCCATTCGGTCTTGGACCAGATATAAGACATAAGTCTGGAATTGAAATGCCTGGCTCTTTTCAATCATTCAGGAGGAACCTCCGTATGTGGCTGAACACAGGATCAGCTGAGAGTGTCTCCAAGCCCCCAGTTTTTCTGGCTCTGTGATTTCTGTTCGATGATGCCACATTCCAGTGGGAAGCTTCCTGCATGACCACATTTCCTCTCAAACGAGAAATCCTCTAACTCTTGTGAACAGGGCCTTCAGGTGTAACTGTCCCATCTCCCGTGCTACTGCCCTCACTCTGTACCCTCCCTTCCAGGACAAGGATAGAGATCCCCTTGTCCTCACTTCCTACTGCACTAGATTCACATTCACTGAACCATTATCTGGCAACTTCAACCACCCCCAGTGGGACAGCACCATCAAACACATCTTCCCCCCCATCCATGTCAGAATTGTATAAGGACCATTCCATCTGAAACACCCTCCAATACCCTGAACTTTTCGCCAGTCCCGCATGGCAGCTTAACAGCCAATTACAGAAGCTGCAACACTTGCCCATTCACCTCTTCGTCCCTCACAGTCCAAGGCCCCAAGCACACGTTCCAGGTGAAGCAGCATTTCACATGTACTCTTTCAATCCAGTCTCCTGTCTTTGCTGTTCACAATACAGTCTCGTTTACATTAGTGAGACAAACAGAAACTGTCTTGAGTAACATCTCCACTCTGCCTATAGGAATGAAATTGACCTTCTGATTGCTCCATGTTTCAAGAATCTACATTGCTATCAAACTAATCAGAATTCTTTGAAGAGGTAACAAGCAGATTAGATAAAGGAGAGCCAATGGAGGTCATCTATGTGGACGTCCAGAAGGCCTCTGATAAGGTTCTGCATAGGAGGGTCCAGAGTAAGATAAGGATTAATGGTGTTCGAGGTCAAGTATTAATATGGATAAAAGTTTGGTTGTCTGGCAGGAGGCAGAGTGGAGATAAATCGGTCCTCTCAGGATGGCAGCCAGTGACTAGCAGTGCTCCACAAGGGCCAGTGTTAGGACCACAACATTTCACTTTATAGGTTAATGATCTGGATGGCAGAACTGAGGGCATTCTGACTACGTTTGCAGATGATGCAAAGATAGGTGAAGTGGCAGGTAGTACTGAGGAGGCAGGGAGCCTGGAGAAAGATTTCAACAGTTTAGGAGAGTGCGAAAACGAGAAGCAGATGGTATACAATGTGGGAGAGCGTGAGGTCATGCACTATGTTATGAAGAATACAGGCATGGACTATTTATTAAATGGGAAGAAAATTCATAAATCTCAAGTACAATGGGACTTGGGATTCCAAGCCTAGGATTCGCGTAAGATAAACTTGCAGGTTGAGTTAGTAGTTAAGAAGGCAGATACGATGTTGTCATTCATCTCGAGAGGAGCAGGATATAATGGTGGGGATTCTGAGGCTTTATTAGACTCTGGTCAGACCACATTTCCAGTATTTTGTGCCTCATACCTAAGGAAGGATGTATTAGCCTTGGTGAGTGTTGAGAGAAGGTTAACCAGAAATGAGGAAGGTTTGAGGACTCTGGGTTTATATTCGATGGAGATTAGAAGGATAAGGGGGAGCCAATTGAAATTTGCAGAATACTGAATGACCTGGATGTAGACAACATTGGGAGGACATTTGCACTGACAGGAGGCACAGGCTTAGAGCAAAGGGAAGACATTGTAGAACGGATAAAGATGAAACGTCTTTAGTCAGAGAGTGGTGAAATTGTGGAATTTCGCATTAATTTACACCAATTTTACATCTGTGTCTCTTTCACCATAATGTAAAACCCATTTGTATTTCGCACTGGACTTCCAAATACTCTGTCCCACCTCTGCCAAGATACTAACACTCTCACTTTCCAATCCTTTATACGTCTGAAGAAGATTTGCACTGGACTTGAAACATTAATATTGTTTCTCTGTCTCGGCAGATGTTGCCAGAAACAATGAGTTCCTTCAAAAATGAAAAGTCGTAAAACAATATCACAAAGATCATTGGATACCGGAAATCTGAAACAAAAACTGAAATTTTTGAAGAGACCGGGTGCTTTGAGGAACAGTCACGGGATCCGAAAGATTAACTCTGCTTTCTCTCCACAGATACTGCCAGTCTTGTTAGTGTCTTCAGCAATGTCTGTTATTGAACAAGTTTCAAACATGCATGTCAAAACTGCTCAAACGCCCTGTTCAACATGGACCGCCATATACCAGGAAGTGAATGATAACGATGGACCGCCATATACCAGGAAGTGAATGATAACGCAAGGTATACAAATCCATTTGTTCTGAAACTACATAAGGCTGTTATCACTGACACTACAGAGCTCTTAATCATGGTCATTGAGAGAAACAGAGGGAAACACATTCGCTTTAAACAGAAAATGGCATTCCTGGACGGGAAACGATTCTGATAAAAATGTTAAATCCTTTTGAAGAATGAGACAAATTGTAGGCATGGCATCATGGAGAGACCCTAACAGGATGAGAATTATAAAAGAAGGAGCGTTCCCACATCAGAAACCAGGGTAAGTCATTGTACACAGGGGTGAAGGGTGAACGGATACCAGTGTGAATTAAGGACAGGCACCAAAATTGTATTGCAGATATTGCAGCTCAAACTGGGCATTTGAGTGATGCTTCAAAACATAATAGAAGTAGCAACAGAATTATAATCAACCACAGTCTGTAACTGTTTCCCAGGGAAAATCTCTCAGTCTACCATTACAATGAAATTGATCATGGTTCAGTGATGAGAGTGGGCAAACATGCCATGGTCAGAACCATGTGTACCTAAACCTGATGACAACCCATTAAATCTACTGCACTTAATGCTTACATTAATAAACAACAGAACTAACATTTGATAGAGAGTATGCAATGATACCAAGACAGTGACCACTTCTTTTAATACCCACTAAGAATTGCTGCTGACCTGTCTACCCTTACTCTTATCTGTTTGTTAGAGAAAAACACGTGTTCCTTTTGTTAGAGACGGGTTCAAGAACGTCACTTCTATTACCATTTTCTTCATATAATTTCAATACATACAGTGCCTTCCTCTGTGAGGAATGATGTAAAAGATGGGTGTAAATTATCTGTCTGTTCTCTCTAGCCAATTCTTCAGTCACACCGTCCAAATATCCTCAATGTACTTTCCTGACTTAATTTCTACCGAAGTTCACACACTCAGCTTGAACTTTTTTTAGGTATTCGGAAAATCTCGTGCTGCTTGTTTTTATACTTCCTGCCAATTTGATTGCATCATAACTATTATTCCCTTTTCCTTGCTTTCTAGATTTATACAGTCATATAGCGCACAAGCACACCCTTTGGTACAACTTGTCCATGCTGACCAGGTTTTCCAAAGTAAACTAGTCCCATCTGTTTGCATGTGGCTCATATGCCTCTAAACGTTTCCTTTTCATATGTTTGTCCAAATTCCCTTTGAATGCTGTATCTGTAATTGCTTTTACCACTCTTTCTCTGGCAGTTCATTCCATAAACACATCACACTCTGTGTGAAAACCTTGCCATTCCTCCCTGTCAAGTCTTCCCCCTTTCACGTTAAAGCTATGACTATATGTTTCGACTCGCCTCTGCTGTGGAAAACATCCTGGCTATTCATCTGACCCATACCGACAAGATTTGATAAACTTATATAATATCACCCCTCAACCTCCTACACTCTATCTGATACTAACTTTAAGAACAAGCATTTAAAGATAAACACTGCAAATTTGAAACAATATTAAAATGACAGGTAAAGGACCGTCAGCCCAAACTTCATACTGTGTTTTGTCTTTCTCCATGTTACAGTACTAAGGCAGCATGAAACTCTTACTAGTACCAATAAGAGGTCAAACACACCTGAATTCCTTTGTCCAAATGCGGTGATGATCTCTGCAGTGAAAAAACATCTCTGGACAGATCAATATAAGAAGTGGAATGGTCAGCGTGCAGTTACATTTTGCAGAGTGAGATGAAGGCTGAGTATACTTTTTGAAATTTGGATCGAAGTGTGAATTCAGTGCCAAGGGGCAGAGGTATTTCAATAAGGTTTACTCCAAGAAGGAAACTTTCTGGAATGAAATATGAGTGGAAGGTGTAAAATAGCATGAATGGAGAGGCCAAGTCACACTGAGACCAGAGCAAAGTGGCAGCACAAAACCCAGCTTGATGCTAGTGCAGGGAAGATAGACTCGATCAAAGAACTTCAGGTAAAGCGGGTAGGGACCATAATGTGACAGAACGTGCTCTGTAATTGCAGAGGGAGAACCTGAAATCAGGAAGGAGAGACGAGCAGGGAAGAGGATGGAGCAGCAATTGCAGTGGTTTCTGGGGATAATTCAGGAAGGACAGCTTAAATCTGCCTTCCACTAATGCTCATCAATTTGTGACTGAATAGTATCCTTGACAGCTTTTGTCAACCACAGGTGGTTCACCTCCTTATCGAGTACTTCTACTTGAACAGAAACAATAATTACTGAGTCTTATGGGATATCTGTTTGAATGTCTGCTCACCTATACTCACTCACCTTCCTCTGGGTTTATTTTCACATCCCACTTCAGACCAGAAGTGAGACAGAAATCCTCAATTTAGATGTCTGGTTCTTTTCAAGGGGGACGTCTGCATGTGGCTGAACACATGATCAGCAGAGGCTGAGTCCATTCTCCGAGTTTCTCTGTCTCTATTGTTTCTGGTTGATGATGCCACATTCCAGTGGGCAGCCTCTGACGTGACCTCCTTTTCCTTCTAACCAGAAATCCCCAAACTCCGGTGGAGAGGGTCTTCAGCTGTGACTGTCCCATCTCCCTCACTTCTGCCCTCACGCTGTCCCCTCCTTCCCAGAACAATGATAGATTTCCCCCTGTCCTCACTTCCTACTGCACTGGAATCCACATTCCAAGAATTACCTTTCGTCACATCCACCACCACCAGCAGGGCAGCACCATGGAACACATCTTCCCCTCCCACCCACTGTCAGTATCTCACAGGGACCGTTCCCTCTGTGACACCCTTCATCATCCTGAATACTTGCCCATACCCCCAATGGCTCCTTCCCATGTATTTGCAGAAGCTGCAACACTTGCCCATTCACCTCTTCCCTCCTCACTGTCCAAGGACCAGTCACACTTTCCAGGTGAAGCAGCATTCACATGTAATCTTTCAATCCAGTCTCCTGTCATTGCTTCTCACAATGCAATCTCCTTTGCATTGGGGACACCAAACAGAGACTGCACTGAGGAACACTCCCATTCTGGAGGAATAATCCTGACCTTGTCATTGCTTCCCATTTCAATAACCTCCCTTGCTCTCGTGTTACCTTTTCGTTCCTGGGCTGCTGAAAATTCTCAATGAAGCACAACCGAAACTCGAGTAACACGTCACTTTACACTTTGGTACGTTACAATCTGTAGGAGTTAATCATCAATTCCATGACTTCACAGCCTGACCTCAATATGGCCATTCTCCATTTATCATCCATTCTCCCTCCTGGACTCCATGTGACCTTGTTTGGTTGTGTCTTCGTTATCTTGCACTCAATAGAGAGATCCCCTACAATACACACCCTTCGTCCTGTACATAAATTTTCTTAAAATGAAGATCAACGCACCATTTATCTTCCTAACTGCCTTTTCTTCCACAATGAAACAATCACAGAATAGTAGACTCTGTTCTGTCAAAAAAAAACATGATCTACATTCGTCCCATTTTCTTAAATGAGATCCATAGCCATAAATGTTATGATACTTCAAGTGTTGGTCCACATACTGTTTAATGGTTGTGAGATTACCCGTCAATATTACCCTCTCAGGATATTTATTTCTGACCCCAACACCGTCCTGGTGAAAAAGAATCCTCAAATCCTCTCTAAACCAGAAACCCTTCACTTTCAAAGTCGCTGCTTGTTCTTTGTCCCTTTTCTTTGACTAAAAGGAATAGCTGTTGTCCATCCATCCTCTCCAAATCAATTGTAAACCTCTCCTTCTGAATCGCGTCCCCTCAGCGTTGGCTGCTCCAAAGTAAACAACCCAAGCTTATCCAGCCTCTCTACACAGCTAATATGCTCCATCCAAAGGAGCATCCTAGTGAAACTCCTCTGCAGTCCTACAGTGCATTCACATCCTTCTTGTAATGTGGCCCACAGAACTACACACAGTATTCCATCCTGGCCTAACCAAAATCCTGTAAAACTCTTACAATCTATGTCTCGGTGAATTAAAGCTATGCCAACAGTCGCATATGATTTCTTAACTAATCTATTACCCTGTTCGGTCTCATTCAGGGATGTGTGGAGAAACACCCTCTGAGCTTCCTAGTGTGCTGCAATTCATTGAGTCCGCCCCGTCTGGTTTTTCTTCCAACGTGCATCACCTCATATTTATCAGGGTTACATTCTATCTGCCATTGATCTGCCCATCTGACCAACCCATCTGCATCTTCCTGTAACATAAGGCCTTCCTCCTATCTGCCAACCACCTGGCCAATCTTTGTGTCAAAAACAAACTTACTTATCATACTCCCCCACCCCTTCACATTTACATCAACATCATTTCTGAATACCACAAATAATAAGGGACACTGAACTGATCCCTGTGGTACACCAGGGGACACTGGTCTCCAGACACTCAAACAGCCTTTTCCCACCACTCTCTGTTTCCTGCTACGAATACAAGTTGAAAACCATTTAGCAAGTTACCCTTGATATCATGAGATTGTACTTCCCTTATAAGTTCCCCCCGTGGGGGTTTGTCAAAGGCCTGGCTGAAAAACTATATAAATGACAGATTCAAAAAATTCAATAAAATTCCTAGGGCATGACTTTGCTCTGATGATTTCATGCTGAAGATCCCTGATCAAACATTGAACAGAATGAGCCCAATCAGCCATTCATGCCTCTTACACAGCAATTGGAGCAGATCTTTTCCAGCTTTGTTTCAGAAACTATCGCAATACGTGCCTCACGAAAGATTAATGTGCAAGAGAAGAACACAATGTGTTAGGAAAACAAATTGCGAGGAGAGTAGACTGGCTAACTATTAAAAGCCATGATATGAAGATGCTAGTTTTGGACTGGGTTGGACAAGGCCAAAATCCACACGACACCACATTATAGCCCAACAGGTTTACTCAAAAACTCTAGCTTTCTGAGAGCTGCTTCTTCACCAGGTGTTAGGGAGAGAGGAAGACCTTAGAGACAGGATTTATAAGGAAACAGATCAAAGAGTATACAACTCACGCGCATGAGTTGAACACAGCTAAGATGGCTCATAAATCTTTAATCAGTTAGAATGGAGGTGTAGGTTTTGCTTGATTAATATGCAAGTCTTCGCGTTTCTTTCGAGTTGCGGCCTGGAGATACCTTCAGGTATTATCAATGGAAAGGAGGTGATCCCTTCGGTCAGACAATGTATTTTAGGCGTGAGATCTTGTTTGGAGTCTGTCTATGTCTTCACCTGGAATCCGAATGGGTTTATTTCCAAAGTCGGAGGTGATAAATACAACATTGACCAACTGTCTACAAATTGTATGTTTTGGATCAAAATAGATTATATCAGCAAATACAAATGTGCAAGTGCAAATTCACCTCACAAATTTATATGTATACGCATGTGTGTGTATTTGCGTGTGTGCATGTGCATGTGCGTTTTATGCGTATGAAAGGGGGGTGTTTGTGTGAAGGGAGAGAGAGAGTATGTGTGTGTAAGAGAGAGTGAGGGGAAGTGTATGTGTGAGTGTAGAGGGGAGAGAGAGGGAGTGTTTATGCATGTGTGTGACACAGCGGAATATGTATTTGTGCATGTGAGGAAGGGGGAGTGTGAATGTGTGCGTGGGGCAGATAGGGAGCGTGTACATCGGTGTGTGTAAGGGGGAGAGTGAGAGTGTGTGCTTGTCCAGGCTAACACCCCGACAGATACGAGAGATTCTTATCCCCAAATACACTTACTCCGTGGTTTCAGAGCATCCCCTCTCTGCAGCCTCTGCTCCATTTGTTGTTCATGTTACAGACCCAGGTGCTGTAAATATAGTCCCCATGCTCCGTCCAGAGTTGGGTCACCAAATCCTTAGGTCTCCATATATGCCTGAGGCAGCTCACTGCACAACCTCCAGCAAACCATTCCCAACCAAACTTTTCAATAGCAGGATTCAGTCAGAAGTCCCCAGTTGCAAGTGTTTGAAGAAGGCAGCCTAGACATTAACGTTTCCTTATTTTAAATGTAGTCATGAAATGGATGATCCAGATGTGTTGTGACTAGTCCAACCACTCAACGTTAAGCAAAATGTAATCCATTCAAACGGTCTAGTTAAAACATAAACAAAGAGAAGAACAATTGGGGATACCTTCGCTATAGGAACACTTGTGCAAACAATAGGTATGGTGCCTTCTCCTAATTAAGTGTGCTAATACAGGAACATGGCATAATCATCCCCCTTGGCGAAATCGTAAATTCAAACACAAAATCTTACGTGCAGTTCTCCAATCCAGGAGGAAGCCGCTTGAAGAGAATTTTCACAGATATAGCAGCTGTGGAACATGTATTAAAAATTCTAACCCTTCTGGGATGCCGAGCAGCTTCTGAATGCTGCAACTAAAAACAAAACGAGAAAACCAGGTCTGGGAGAGCTGGCCAGTGCCCTTCCGTTGTTACCACCGTTTAAATAAAACTTAAAGGCCTGCTCAGCTATTTACTTCAGCTTCTTTCAGGCGGCAGTTCGGCTTCTCTTCCTCTAAGACCTCTCTTCAAAAGAATCTGAAGAGAAAATAACAGAAGTGACAGTATCGTCACAAGTCCCCCTTTGTAAAAAAATAAACGATTAACTTACAAGACAGCCTCATGTTAAACCCTTTATTCTTACTGTTTTAGTAGACTACAATACATATATATTGCATTGACAGTAAGCACGTAAACATTCACAACTCCATTCTATTTCAGTCAGTTTACTCTGGCGACAGAACACCTCTATCTTTCTTCATCGAAGTCTCGACAACTTTTCAGCAAGTATGGTTTCTCGTTCTGTCACCTTTATAACTTCCAAATTGAATGGCAACAATAATAACTCTATCTGAACAGAGTGGACGTTTTCTCCCTAAATTTCTCCAATTACTTCAGGCGTTATTTTCGCACATAGATTTGTCTCAGGCACGTTGTTTGCGAGATAAATTCTGAGATGTTGTTACGCAAACACCAGGCTCAAGGGCTTCTTTCCAATTGCGAAATATTTCTGTTGATGGTTTCACCGGACACTCCAATCACACGTTACCTAATGAAGCACTTCGCACCTCTTTGGTAGTCCTTCTCAATCACATGTCTCCTCATGCCTCAAGGTAAAGGGTTTACATGTTTCTGTACCTCTCAATGCTGTAACCGCTTTACCTGCTATTCCTGGCCTATGCCAGTAAACATTACTCTCACAAGGACAGCTTGTAAGAAGATCTTGCACATTCTTCTCAATCCCTCACAGATGCCAAACTTTGATTTATGGACCAACTGATCATCATCAGCCATTTCAGCTTCCAGTCGTGCCATTTTAACTCTCTGTTCTCCCACCTCTTTTTAATACCCATATCCACCTTTCAGAATTACTGAGTTTGATTCTTTGAAACCCAATGTACATTTAACCAGAGACGATTTTTTTACATTCCTGAAACACTGTCTGCAGTCTTCTGGCACAGCCTCATCTGCACTTCAGATGTCTTTCTTTATCTCCTAATACTGGCCAGATGCCTCCTCCGATAGGGATGCAAATAGCTCACTCCTGATACCTACCAGCTTTGTTTGGATCAACTAAATACATATGGTCAGTGGCCACTGCATTCGTTTAGCCACTTTCTCAAATGAAAATTAGAAGGCTTCTATCTCCTTCTCATCAAATGTAGACAATGCCTGGATGTGTTTAAACAGATCCCCCTCAGGCCTTTGGCTACCATAATATTGCTCATCCTCACTCTCCTCCTCATTCAGCCTACCGTCTATCTTCATCTCCACCCTACTAAGTCGACTTTCCTCTCAAATTGCTAACTTTTGAAGTTGAAACTGTCCTTCTTTCTACTTTTCTTTTCTCTCTCTTTCGTTTTCCTGTCCTTTTCTTTTAATTCTAACTTTAATCGTATTTCAAACTGTCTCAGTTACTTTTTGCGTTCAAGCTGCCTCATCTGCAATTGAATTCCAGCCATTTCCAAAGATTCTGATGGTGTTTTACCAAAGTGTAAATGCCAAGTTATAGCTGTAATTATCTCTCCTTTTCTCACAAAAAAACACAAACCCAACTCCAGCTTTTCTGCCAATTCTAACAGCTTTGCCTTGCTCACCTTTTGGAAAATCTCCAAGTTCACTTCTTCCACACCCAGAGAACTCTTCGCGACAGAAAGAACCACTATTACATAAAGCACTGTTCAAACCAACCAAATTCAACACCCGGAACAAAAGACGCTAACAACTACCAAACGCCGCCTTTGAACCTCACAATTTCCCTGTGCACATTCTCCCGTCCCTACGTGGGTTTATTCTGGGTGCTCCCACAGCCCAAAGATGTGCAGGTTAGGTGAATTGGCCATGTTAAATTGCCAGTCTGTAGGCAAGTTACATTAGTCAGGGGTAAATTTGGAATAAAAGGATAGAGGAATGAGTCTGGGTGGGTTACTCTTCGGAGGGTTGGTGTGGACTTATTCGGCCAAATGGCCTGTTTCCACACTGTAGGGATTCTAAGCCTGAACCCAATTTGGAATTATCGATTTCAATATGGACAAGAGTCCCCGGTTTGCTGTGGACCAGACCAGACTGCCTGAAAATACTAAAATATGGTAGCCTGGAAGCCAACCTTGTCTTATAGCAAACATAGACGTGAAATGGGTGTTCCAGATGTGATGCGGCTGGTCAAAGCACTCAACTTTAAGCAAAACGCAATATATTTAAACACTCTAATAAAAACACATTCAAAAGGAAGAGGAGTTTAGAATAGCTTAACTACTGGAAATCGTAACAGAATAATAGATACAGTACCTTCCACCATTGAACTGTTCTAATGTACGAATATCCCATTAACTCATCCCTCAGCAAAAAGGAACATCCAAGGCCATTCAGTCTCAAATGCAATTCGCCAATCCAGGAGGAAACAATAACAAGGCTAATTTCAGAGAGAATAGCAGCTAGAGAACATCTACGGAACCCTTCTCCCACTCCAGGTAACGGAGCAAATAACCTTTTTTTTAAAGTGACAGCATTGTCAGAGATGTTGGATGCCTGTCATTTGTAATAATACTCAAGGAGCTTCCTCGTGTTGCTGACCACACGATCAGCAAAAAGGGACAAATGCATAAGTCAGCCATTTAGTGAACAGGCACAGATCAAGTTTCAAAGACGTGAGTCAAAACTGCTAAAACCCCTATCCAACCTGGAGCACCACATGGGATACGCTGGGGAGTGAACAACAGCCCGATACAAATTGCTTCACACCGCAAACATAGTATATCATATGGGACACAGCGGAAAGTGAACAACAGCCCGACACACACCACTCTCCGTCCATGGAACTCCACATGGGACACACCAGAAGTGAACAACAGCATGAGACACACAATTTCATTGTTTCTGAGCTTCACAATGCCAGCACTCGATACACTGGAGAGCCTAAAACGAAGGCCAGGGAAAGATACAGAGGGACAGTGAGATTCACATCAAAGAGAGAAACAGACATTTAATTAATTGAGAACATATTGTGGAAATATAGAGAAAAGGATTGGGTAGTGTGACTAACTGGAGGATTGAACTTTTAGAGAGCAACATTACATGAATGAGAACATTGAATAAAAGTGTTTTCTGATAAGCTGAAGTGGTTTATTTGAGAGAAATACACCAGAAGGAAACTAGGTTATATATCAACAACTGGCAATGATTTAGATAATCAACATAGAGAAACTGAGGGAAGGTTCATGGACAGATGAGTTAAAGTCCTTGAGAACAATAAACAAAGACATTTGTTAGACACAATAGCGATATAGATCAGCGTGCACATCAATGTCAGACGAATGGGATTTTGGAGTGATTTCGACTCAGGTTTGTCTCTGCAGGTTTCAACCCGAGAGTGTCAGCAGCAGATTGTTGTCATCATTAAGTCTGTATTTCACAGCTCAAGGTTCAAACAGCAGATGGGTTAAGCCACTGAAGTATGTTATGGAGCAGTGAGTAGGTAAAGTTAATAATTGTCTGAGCATGGTGTCAGGAATCAGCTCATGGCCAAAGGGATCACCAATGTTGTGATCCGTCTGTGTTAAACACCACCTGCAAGTTCCCCTCAAAGCTGCTCGCCACCCTGATTTGGAAATATACCGATGTTCCTTCGCAATTATTGTGTCAGAATCCTGGAAGGCCCTCCCTAACGGCATTATGGGTCAACCCACAGCACTTGGAATGCAGCGATTCAAGAGGCCAACTCACCATCACCTTCTCAAAGGCAAATAGGAAAGAGCTATCAATTCGGCCAGCCAGTGATGCCTAAGTCCCAGAAAAGAATTAAAGAAAAAATATTGGCCAGGGATGGAATGGAGTCTCAGGAAGGAAAAAGAGTTTGTAATCATAATAGAGGGCAATGATCTCCACACTCCCAATATTTAAATAGCAAGGACAGAGAGAAAATGGCTCACATCTGAAAGTGAGTAGGTCAATATAGAGACCCATGAGTAACACTGGCAGAAGCACAGAGGGAGACAGTAATTGAACAAATTCCCTGATGCAGTTAGTGGTGGACTGCAGAGTGAATATCTGGATTTAGAGTCTCAACATGAACAATAATAGTGGCAGAAAGTGAAGAATATATGGAAGAACAGTAATGCAGTCATAACTGGTTGAGAGAAAAAAAAACATATCTGGACGACGAGACTTACCAGGGACATCAACGAAAGATAGGAGAGGATAATAAAAAATATTGAATAATGTGAAGAGCAGAATAGATCCGCCATGATAATGACAACCAATCATAATATATAGAAAGAGACAAAACATAATCGGATAAACGCCTGTCCGTTGTTGGAACATTCCAGTCTAATGTTCCCAGATTTTGATCCATTGTTGGAATATTCCGGTCTATTTTTCGCAGATTATGATCTCTCCTCCCCTTCTGCATCTGGAGCTGCTGATCTCTGTTAGTACTGTCAGTGATGCTCCCGCTCATACTCTGGGATAACTTATTGAATGGTGCTCATTTATCATTAAAAGATAGGAACTCGCCACTGGGATAATTAGAATCCATGAAGGCTGACATTAATCACAGTCACAGAACAAGCAAGCTCAGTTAACCGCTTCCTTACATAACATTTCATATCGTAGTAAGAAGGAATATTTACTCAGTCTCGATGGAATGGATGAGGGTGACTGACGGACAACTTTAAATCTTTCCTTTTTTGTAACTTTTTCATTGTATATGTGAGTATTGCCAGAGCATTGCAGGGCTGTATATGTCCCAGTCTGTTTATAATGGAGACAGGATAAAATAACAGACTAGCTGCATAAAATGCTTGGTGGTGAAATTTCTGGATACATTAACTCAAGGGAGAAAGTGAGGATTGAAGATGCGAGAGGAGAGAATAGAGATTGTAGTGCTAGAAATGTACAGTCAGTCAGGCAGCATCAGAGGAGCATCGATATTTCTTGTGTAAGCCCTTCATCAGGAATGAGGCTTGTGTCCCAAGGGTACTGAGAGATAAATGGGAAGGGGGTGGGGTTAAGGGAAGGTCGCTGATAATGTGATAGCAATATGAAGTTTGGGTTGGAAGTGATATGTCGGAGAGGAGGGTGGAGCGAATAGATGGGAAAGATAATGGAAAAGCAGGCCAGGTCATGGGGACAGTGATGATTTGAAAGGTTGGATTTGGGATAAGGTGGGGGTAAGGGACATGAGAAAACTGGCGAAATCCACATTGATCCCATGTGGTTGCAGATGACGTGTATTTATTCCTCCGAGCATTGGGTGGTTAAAGGTTGGCGGTGGAGGAGGCCCAGGACCTGCATGTCCATCGCTGAGTGGAAGGGGGATTTAAAGTATTCAGCCCACGGGGTGGTGAAGCTGGTTGCTGCTGGTGCCCCAGCAATGTTCTCTGACGTGTTCCGTACTTTGGGGCCCGGTCTCCTCAATGCTGAGGAGACATCAGGAGCAATGGGGACTGCAGGTGAGTGTGTGGAAGTACAGGTAAAATTCCAAAGGATGTGGAAGGATCCTTCGGGGTCTCGGACAGAGGTGAGGGGGAGGTGAGAGAGGAAGGGGCCAGGAGTGGAGGGGGGTTGATTGGTGGCGTGGACCTGACAAGGCAGTCATGCCGGGAATGTTCTTTATGGAATGCAGATCGGGGTGGGGAGGGAAATGTTTCCCTGGTGGTGGGGTGTGTTTGTAGGTGGCGCAAATGGGGGAGGATAATGCATTGTATTGGAGATTTGGTGGGGTGGAAGGTGAGGAAAAGGGGTGTTCTTTCCCTGTAGCATTGCGAGAGGTGGGATTCGAAGGTGGAGGTGAGATGCTCTGGATGGCATCGTCGACCATGTGGGAGGGGAAATTGCTGTCTTGAAGAAAAAAGCCATCTGGGATTTACACTGGGTTCAGAGTGCTGGAAAAGAACAGCATCCGAGGACCAGGAAACTTCGACGTTTTGGGCAAAAGCCCTTCATCAGGATTAGAGCTTTTCCCCGAAAAATCGATTCTCCTGCTCCTCGGATGCTGCCTGACCTGCGGTGCTTTTCCAGCACTACACTCTTGACTCTCAAATCCCCCATCTGCAATACTCACTTTCGCCTACACACTAGGTTCAGCCACTTCTGAAATACTGCCTTTAATTCTGCTCTCTCTGCTATAGGAAAGATGTTGTTAAACTTGAAAGCGTGCAGAAAAGATTTCCAAGTATATTGACAGTGTTGGGTAGGGTGGTGGTGGCGAGTGATGTTGAACGACACGGAGAGTATGAATGGGCTGGGGCTATGTGCCCTGGGGGGTTTGTTCTGAGGAGTAACCTTACTGAGGTTTATCACAGTGAATCCCGATGCTCCAGGATGAGCAAGCCAAAGGCCAGGGAAATAGACAGAACAGTTATTAACATGGAAACTAGCCAATTACTCATGGTACAACAACTTGCTGAACAAATGGAAGTAGACTGAATAATGGGACTGGTTGGAGGAGTTAGAATTTGGAGGACCAATCACATGATTGGGAACAAAAGTCAATGTATTGCCATAAGTGATTAGTTATATCACATTCTCAATCCACCTCACAGAATCAGACCAGGCACCATAAACCCAGAGGAGATATGTGTTCAGCATGGAACACTGCGCAGTCCAGGCTGGTGTACTGTTGAACACCACGCTGTAATCAGTCCAGAGTGGAACCCTGTGCAGACCTCAGCAATGCATTGATCTATAAACCCAGATGAGACATTTGTTCAGCAGGGATCACTGTGCAGACCAGACTGGTGTTCTGTACAATAGAACCCACAATAAACACAGAATGGAAAGGTATGCAGACCACAGCAGTGCATTGATCTATAAATCCAGATGAGATATATGACCAGGGTGTGTAACTGTGTCCACCACCCCAGTGCATTGTTCAGTAACATTGTGTGAGGTCACTGCCCAGCATAGGGAAACTTGCAGCCCATGCTGGAAGTGACAGGATATGCAGCTCCCATCTATTTACAGCTCCATATCTCCACTGTGCCACGACAGAGGGGTGCTGTGGGTGTGAACATCACGGCCAGAGAGAGAAGGGGGAATCAGTTTAAGTATCAATAAGAAGGAGGGGTTTGGGGAATAGCCATGGGGGAGACTGAGAGACAATGTCTTGGAAGGATATGTTCCCAGCTTCCAGAATGGTGAAATTAAGACATTTTAACAGTATCCTGCAACATGAGCCAGTGTTTCCAGAATAATGGGTAAACAAGGTATTGGTGTGAGTTCAGATGATGGAGAGTATTAGATGAGCATTTGTTCTGCAGCTTTGTAACTGGGAGTAGGGTCAGCAGTCTCTTCGACTCATTGGATAGAATCGAACAATAACTTGTCTCAGTGACATTTTCATTGAGTGTGAGAGAGGGATTTCTGTATGAGACTGAGCGAGTTTCCTGGTGCCATCTTATCGAACTCACCTCATTAACTACCCACCCCATCCCATGGTGCCTCTCTCATTCAATACCAACCCGATTCTTCCAAACTTCATGGCTGGAGATACTCACGAACGCCTGCATGACCCAAGATATTCCGTGATTCCAGGCACTGGTGCCATCTTTAAAAGGCCAATGGGCACACGGTTGAGCGTTCTCAGTTAGATGCTGCCCTGCACAGTTTACCCTGAGCACGGCAGATAAGGGGAAATAACACCACGGTTTGTCAACAGAGACGCGGAGATCCTGGTCAATGAGCTAATACAGAGGAGGAGGATTCTCTTCCCAGAGTAGGCCACAATACCACACCCATCGAGCATGGTCCGAGCTCACCACCCAGCTCAGTGTAGTATTTGCGGTCTGAAGAAATGTCCAGCAAACAGGATAAGCATCAATAACCTTCCCCACTCTGTCAGGATAAGGCTCACCATATTCTCCCTGCTCCCTCACACTCACTGTACATCTGTTATCGCATCTAACCACAACAAGGCTTGTGTTCCATCACACACTACTGCAGGCAACACCTTCCCTCTCTCTCTCTTTATCTCTCTCTCTATCATAGAGTCATAGAGACATAGAGATCTACAGCATGGGAACAGACCCTTCAGCCCAACCCTTCCATGCTGACTGATATCCCAACCCAATCTTGTCCCACCTGCCAGCACCCGGCCCATATCCCTCCAAACCCTTCGTATACATATACCCATCCAAATGCCTCTTAAACGTTGCAATTGTACCAGTCTGCACTACTTCCTCTGTCAGCTATTTCCATACACGTACCGCCTTCTGTGTGAAGAAGGTGCCCATTAGGTCACTTTTATGTCTTTCCCCTCTCACCCTAAACCTATGTCCTCACATTCTGGACTCCCCCACCCCAGGAAAAAAGACCTTGCCTATTTATTCTATTCATGCCCCTCATAATTTTGTAAACCTCTATAAGGTCACCCCTCAGCCTCCGACACTCCAGGGAAACCAGCTCCAGCCTGTTCAGCCTCTCCCTGTAGCTCAAATCCTCCAATACTGGCAACATCCTTGTAAATCTTTTCAGAACCCTTTCAAGTTTCACAACATCTTTCTGATAGGAAGGAGACCAGAATTCCACGCAATATTCTAACAGTGGTCTAACGAAAGTCGTGCACAGCCGCAACATGACCTCCCAACTCCTCTACCCAATACTCTGTCCAATAAAGGAAAGCATACCAAACGCCTTCTTCACTATCCTACCTATCTGTGACTCCACTTTCAAGGACCTATGAACCTACACTCCAAGGTCTCTTTGTTCAGTAACACTCCCTCGGAACTTAACATTAAGTGTATAAGTCCTGCTAAGATTTGCTTTCCCAAAATGCAGCACCTCGCATTTATCTGAATTAAACTCCACCTGCCATTTCTCAGCCCATTGGCCCATCTGGTCCAGATCCTGTTGTAATCTGAGGAAACCCTCTTCGCTGTCCACTACACCTCCAATTTTGGTGTCAGCTGCAAACGTACTAACTGTACCTCTTAGGCTCGCATCCAAATCATTTCTGTAAATGACAAAAAGTAGAGGACCCAGCAGCGATCCTTGTAGCACTCCACTGTTCACAGGCCTCCAGTCTGAAAAACAACCCTCCACCACCACCCTCTGTCTTCTACCTTTAAGCCAGTTCTGTATCCAAATGGCTAGGTCTCCCTGTATTCCATGAGATCTAACCTTGCTCACCTCTCCCATAGGGAACTTTGTCGAACGCCTTACTGAAGTCCATATGGATCACATCTACTGCTCTGCCCTCACCAATCCTCTTTGTTACTTCTTCAAAAAACTCAATTGTTTGTGAGACATGATTTCCCACGCACAAAGACGTGTTCACTATCCTTAACCTTTCCAAATACATGTACATCCTGCCTCTCAGGATTCGCTCCTACAGCTTGCCCACCATTAAGTTCAGGCTCACTGGTCTAGAGTTAATGGCTTGTCTTTACGGCTCTTCTTTAACAGTCGCACCACCAATCTTCCGGCACCTCACCTGTGACTATCGATGACACAAATATCTCAGCAAGTGTCCCAGCAATCACTTCTCTGACTTTCCACAGAGTTCTAGGGTACACCTGATCAGGTCCTGGGGATTTATCCACCTTTAACCGTTTCAAGATATTCAGTACTTCCTCCTCTGTAATCTTGACATTTTGCAAGATGTCACCATTTCTTTTCCCAAATTCTTTATCTTCCATATCATTTTCCACAGTAAATAATGATGTAAAATATTCATTTAGTATTCAAAGTTTGTGCGAAGATTTGTAGCTCGGGTGCTCGTTGTTGTGGTTCTGTTCGCCGAGCTGGAAGTTTTTGTTGCAAATGTTTCATCCCCTGGCTAGGCGACATCATCAGTGTTTGGGAGCCTCCTGCGAAGCGCTTCTTTGGTGCTTCCTTCGGTGTTTATAGTGGTCTGTCCCTGCCGCTTCCTGTTGTCAGTTTCAGCTGTCCACTGTAGTGGTTGGTATATTGGGTCCAGGTCGATGTGTTTGTTGATGGAGTTTGTGGATGAATGCCATGCCTCTAGGAATTCCCTGGCTGTTTTCTGTCTGGCTTGCCCAATGATAGTAGTGTTGTCCCAGTCGAATTCATGTTGCTTGTTGTCTGCGTGTGTGGCTACTAAGGATAGCTGGTCGTGCCGTTTCGTGGCTAGTTGATATTCATATATGCGGATTGTTAGCTGTCTTCCTGTTTGTCCTATATAGTGTTTTGTGCAGTTCTTGCATGGTATTTTGTACACTACATTAGTTTTGCTCATGTTGGGTATCGGGTCCTTCGTTCTGGTGAGTTGTCAGCGGATGCAAACACTCTATACAATCAACACAGGAATTCTTGGACATCATCAGAAATATACACATAGACAAAGAAGAAACCATGATATTGTTCGACGTGACGGCACTGTTCACTTCGATTGACAAAACCCCTAGCCAGAGAAACAATAGCCAACCTACTGGACATACAGAACAGAAAACAGGATGCTGAACCTATCAACAAAGCCGGCATACTTAAACTAGTGGACTTGAGCCTCACAACGCACTTCACATTCAATAACCAGATATACGAACAAATGAACGGAACACCCATGGGATCACCAATCTCGGGACTCATAGCAGAGGCAGTTATGCAAAGGTTAGAACAAACAGTCCTACGACAAATTCAACCCAAACTCTGGGTCAGATATGTCGATGACACGTTTGTAATCATTAAAAACACGGAAATAGAAAAAACACACCGGATCTGGCTAGGGGTTTTGTCAAGCGAAGTGAACAGTGCCGTCACGTCGAATGATATCATGGTTTCTTCTTTGTCTATGTGTATATTTCTGATGATGTCCAAGAATTCCTGTGTTGATTGTATAGAGTGTTTGGATCCGCTGACAACTCACCAGAACGAAGGACCCGATACCCAACATGAGCAAAACTAATGTAGTGTACAAAATACCATGCAAGGACTGCACAAAACACTATATAGGACAAACAGGAAGACAGCTAACAATCCGCATACATGAACATTAACTAGCCACGAAACGACACGACCAGGAATCCGATGCACGAGAGAAGAAGAAAAGGATAGCCAACTCCCATTCCTAGACGTGATGGTACAGAGAACAGCGAACGGAGAATTCACTACAAGGATATACAGGAAAGCCACACACAGACCAAGTTCTAAACTATGAAAGTAACCACCCCAACACACACAAACACTATTCAAAAGGGCCACAACACACTGCAGTACACCAGAACTGCAAAAAGAAGAAGAGGAACACCTATACAAGGTATTCGCCAAAAACGGATACCCGCACAACTTCATCAACAGGTGCCTAACAGAAAGACCACGGAACGAGGACTTACCACAACCAAAAGTACTAGCCACGCTACCATACATCAGGAGCATCTCAGAACTGACAGCCAGACTACTGCGACCCCTAGGACTCATAACGGCACACAAACCAACAGCCACGCTCAGACAACTACTCACCAGAACGAAGGACCCGATACCCAACATGAGCAAAACTAATGTAGTGTACGAAATACCATGCAAGGACTGCACAAAACACTATATAGGACAAACAGGAAAACAGCTAACAATCCGCATACATGAACAACAACTAGCCACGAAACGACACGACCAGCTGACCACTATAAACACCAGAGGAAACATCAAAGAAGCGCTTCGCAGGAGGCTCCCAAGCACTGATGATGTTGCCTAGCCAGGGGACGAAATGTTTGCAACAAAAACTTACAGCTCGGCGAACAGAACCACAACATTCATTTAGTATCTCCCCCAATTTCTGTGGCTCCACACAAAGGACGCCTTGCTGATCTTTGAGGGGCCATATTATCTCCTTAGTTACCCTTTTGTCCTTAATATATTTGTAATAATCCTTTGGATTCTCCTTAATTTTAATTGCCAAAGCTGTTTCATGTCCCCTTTTTGCCCTCCTGATTTCCCTCTTAAGTATAGTCCTACTTTCTTTATACTCTTCTAAAGATTCACTTGATCTATCCTGTCTATACCTGAGATATGCGTCCTTCTTTTTCTTAACCAAACCCTCAACTTCTTTAGTCATCCAGCATTCCCTGTATCTACCAGCCTTCCCTTTCACTCTGACAGGAATATACTTTCTCTGGAATCTTGTGATCTCACTTCTGAAGGCTTCCCATTTCCAGCCGTCCCTTTACCTGCGAACATCTGCCTCCAATCAGCTTTCGAAAGTTATTACCTAATACCGTCAAAATTGGCCTTTTCCCAATTATGAACTTCAACTTTTAGATCTGATATACCTTTTCCATCACTATTTTAACACAAATAGAATTATGGTCGCTCTATCTCTCTGTCTGACTCTCTCTCTCTCTCTCTCTCTCTCTCGCTCCACTTTACCCCTCACACTAATAACACTGCATGGATACAACACTGTGGACTGACTCCCTCCGGACACCTCACCATGTCCCCGTTCCCCACCTGCAGTAGCACTAACAGCAGCGCCACCCATTCTCAAACTCCTTCCCTCACTCCCTTTCTCCCAGTGCAGGAGAAACAGTCAGGAATAGGACAGAAAGCCGTGTTGTGGGGTGCTCGATATCCGTTCCATCACCCCCACACCCCCGCCATGTGGGGAGGACCCTGGTAGGAGCCGGAGAGGACCAGGACACCTCTTGTGGCGATTCTGAAACATCCGCGTCCCACCAACCGAGTAAGGAGCAATGTTCAGTGAAGGGCAATTCTCACTTTAAACCCACTGGCAGCTCTGTTTCCCCCGGCACAACTTAGAAGCCGTGGCCCTGATGCCATCTCCATTTTATGTCGAGCTGGTACAAATGGAATCCCCACGGTCTCGGTGGGCAGGAGGGTGGACTCACATTACATCGTCACCACCACCTCCCAGGAAGGGAGCACGGAGGCTCCCTCCTACACCTACACCTGTGAACAGGTCAGATACTGAAATTAATCTGTGATATTTACTGCTCTCCCCATTTGTTCTGACATCTTCAATAATATGTGTTCATATACAACACTGTCTGCAACAAAAAACCCTTTATACTGGTACAGAAGGTTTTATATTGACTTTCAGAGTTATCCCTACCAAGGTGCATCGCATTAAACTGCTCTGCATTGATCCTGATCTGCCATAAACCTGAAAAATACACCAACGTGTCACTGTCCTGTTGAAGTCCAACACTGTACTCCACACACTTCATATTTCTTCCAGGTTTGCTTTCTGCAAACATTGAAATTGTCCTTCAGCAACATTCCACACAGAAATACTGACTTACTCACTATTGTGAGCAATTGCAATATAACACACTCCCTGAGGACAGACTTAAATACTGATACACATCAGAGAGAATGATTGAAATATTTACACGCTTACCATGGAGCAAGAGAAATGCTGCTGGACACAGTATTAGTGCGCGTCTCTAAGTCTATTAGTATGTGTCTATCTGTATGTATCAGTGTACAGCGAGTCTGGCAGTCTCTATTTTGCTTAAAGTGATGTAATATCCCCCTGACACGAGATCCCAGGAATGGTCCATTCATTTCTGTCCACAGATGCTGTCAGACCTGTTGAGCTTCCTGTTGCTGTCAATCTTTGCTGGCCTCTCCACACCGCTGTACAGTAGGGGTGTAGGGTGAAAATCGTTAGGTATTCAGGTTGGGAGGGACAGAGGGAGGGCAGCAGTTCACAGCACCATCAGCACACGCACACACAGACAAACACACAAAAAGACACAGACACACACACACACACAGACACACACAGACACACACATAAACACACAGACACACACCCACCGATCAGACACACACACAGACACACACAGACGCACACCCACAGACACGTACACACAGACACACACCCACAGACACACACGCGCACACACACACACACACACACACACGCAGTCAAGCACACATACTCACAGAAGCCCCACATCCACAAGGATTAACTCACAAAGACATACCCACAGACACACAAACCAGAGGCAGAGAGACACAAACACACAAACAGACGCACACAGACGTACACACGCTGACCGACACACACATAGAACACAGAGAGCTACAGATTTCACCAGTTTCCTCATTTCCCCTCCCCCTCCTTATTCCAGATCCAACTCTCCAACTCGGCGCCTCCTTCTTGAACTGTGCTACCCGCCCATCTTCCTTCCCACCTATCCACTCCACCCTCCTCTCCAATCTATGACCTTCACCCCACCTTCATTTAACAATTGCCTTTCCAGTTACCTTTCCCTCTTGCACCACGCCCTCCCATTTATCCCTCACCCCCCTTGGCCCATAAACCTCATTCCTAATGATGGGATGAAGCTCGAAATTTCGACTCTCCTGCTCCTTGGATGCTGCCTGAACGGTTGTGCTTTTTCAGCACCACACTCTTTCAACACAGGCACACACACACACACACACACACACACAGAAACACACACACAGACACAGACGGACAGAGACACACACATACCGACACACGCACAAACACTCACACAGCCACACTTCCCCCCCCACATACACACAGACACCTATACTCGCCACACATATACACATACGCTCTCATACAGGCAGACACACACAGACTCACACACACAGATGCCCACAACCACCCATGCACAGACACCCACATTCCTCACACACATGCACACGCATGCACACACAAAGATGTATACAGACACGCAGGCACGCACACACACAGACAAGGACGAAAACTAACACACACAGACACTCACATATTCACAGACACATGCACACACACAGACGCACATACATACACACAGCTGCACACACACAGACATGCAAACACATAGACACACACATTGGCAAACACACACACACACGCATGCGCGCGCGCACGCACACACACACACACACAAACAACCTGTAAAATGCCATGTTTATTGACTTAACCTTACAAATAATCTTACATGTAAGAAAGGATTGAAAAGTCCTAAAACACACCAGCAGAACATCGCATTGTATCACTTTCAGCAAAAGAGGGAGAGGGAGAGGGAGGAAGGGAGGCTTTGAACCCCATTCAATGATTCACCCCAAAACAAAACAGTTCCCATTGCACACAGATGCATTGATAGAGATATCAACATACATACACACACTGATGCAGAACACACAGCAAGATAGAAACACATAGATACGCATATAAACACACACATATCAGCGAGCCCGGACAGAAATTTGCAGATACAAACTTGGACATACGAAGATACATGGAACAACAGAGTTATATATGGGGTTTGAAAACAGATCTATCAGCCCATACTCAATGCTAACGATAATCTCAAACTAAACTAGTCCCACGTTCCTGCACTTGGACAATATTTTTCCAAACATTCTGTGAGTGGCACGGTGGCACAGTAGTTAGTACTGTTGCCTCGCAGCGCCAGAGACCCGCATTCAATTCCCGCCTCAGGCGACTGACTGTGTGGAGTTTGCATGTTCTCCCCGTGTCTGCGTGTGTTTCCTCCAGGTGCTCTGGTTTCGTCCCACAGTCCAAAGATGTGCAGGGTCAGGTGATTTGGCCATGCTAAATTGCCCGTAGTGTTAGGTAAGGGGTAAATATAGGTTTGCGTTTTGCCGGGTCGATGTGGACTTGTTGGGCCGAAGGGCCTGTTTCCACACTGTAATCTCATCAAATCTTATTCTTGTACTTAATAAAATATCTTTTAAACATTGCAGCTTTACCCACATCTATTACTTCTGAGGACCTTCATGCCATACACGAACCAAATGATGTGTAATATCAATGCACTTCTTAGATCCTGATCAGGTTCTGTGGGAAGCTCGAGAAGTAATTGCTGTAAATCTTAATGGGATGTGCTTATCATCAATAGGTGAGGTACTGGAAGACATGAGGCTGACTAACGTGGTGCCATTATAAAACAAACTGGCAAGGAAAAGCCAGGGAACAATAGATCAGTGAGCCTGACATCGGTGGTGGGCAAGTTGTTGGTTAGAATCGTAATGACAGGATTTACATGCATTTAGAAAGGCAAGAAATGATAAAGGAAAGTCAACATGGTTTTGTGCATGGGAGATCATGTCTCACGAACTGGATTACATTTTTCTTGAAGAAGTAACAAAAAGCATTGATGGAGGCAGAGCAGCGGACGTGATCTATATTGACTGCAGTAAGGCATTCGCCAAGTTCCCCTTGGTTAGCGAGGTGAGATCGCATGTAATACAAGGAGATCCAGCCATTTGGATACAGAACTGGCTCAAAGGTAGAAGACAGATGGTCGTGGTTTAGGGTTATTTTTCAGACTGGTGGCCTATGACCAGTGGCGTGCCACAAAGATTGGTGCTAGTTCCACTGCTGTTCATCATTTACATATATTATTTAGATATGAACAGAGGAGACATGCTTAGTGAGTTCGTATTTGACACGAAAATTGAAGGTGCAGTGGACAGAGAAAATGATTACCTCAGAGTCCAACGGGATCTTGAGCAGATGGACCAATGGGCTGCCGAATGTCAGGTGGAGTTTAATCTCGATAAATGTGAAGAGCTGCAGTTTGAAAAGGAAAGTCAAGGCTTGGCTTACTCATTTAATGTTAAGTCCCTGGGGAGTGTTGCTAAACAAAGAGACCTTGGAGTGCAGGTTCATAATGCTTTGAAAGCGGAGTTGCAGAGATACAGGATAGTGAAGAACGTGTTTGCTATGCTTGTCGTTGTTGGACAGTGCATTGAATGTAAGAGTTAGGCGGTCATTTTGTGGCTGTACAGGAAATTGGTTCAGAAACTATTGAATACTTCGTGAAGTTGCTGTCTCGCTCTTCGAGGAAGGATGTGTGAAACCTTAAATGATTCAGAAAAGATTTAAAAATATATTGCCAGGGTTGGATGTTTTGAGATTTATGGAGAGGCTGAATATGTCGGGGTTATTTTCCCTGGAGCATCAGCGGTTCAGAGGTGATCATAGAGGTTCATATACTCACAAGTGGAATGGATAGTGCCATTAACCAAGTTATTTTCCCCAGGGTAACATTTTCCAAAGCTAGAGGACATAGGTTGAGGTCAGAGGGGAAAGACTTAAACTGGATCTCAGGGGCAAAGTTATCAAAGAGAGGGTGCTTTATATGTAACGAGCTGCCAGAGGAAGTTGTGGGGGTAGGGGCAATTACAACATTTAAAAGGCATCTGGATGGGCACATGAATGGGAAGTGTTTAGAGAGATATGGGCCCAACGCTGGCAAATGGAGCTACATTAATGTAGGGCATCTGTTTGGCAGGGTCGAGTTGGATAGAACGGTCTGTTGCCATGCTGGACAGCTCCATGACACTATATCCTCTGTAAAACTTTCCCCTGTCATCTTAAAATTACTCCCTTATCTTGATATCCTCCACCCTAAGGAAAGGACAACTGCCATTCAACATCATCTGTACCCATCATTGTTTTGTAAACTTCTATAAGGTTGATAAGATCGCAAACGTCTACGCTGCAATGGAACAGGTCACAGTCCATCGAGCCTGTCCTTATAACGGAAACACTCCATTCCCAGCAACAGCGTGGTAAATCTTTTATGAATCCTCTCCAGTTTAATAATATCCTCAATGTAACTGGTTGACCAGACCTGCATACAGTACTTCAGGATAGACCTCACATGTGTTCAGAGCAACCTGAAGATAATGTTCTAGCACCTGTACTCAAAGGTCTGAGGAATGAAGGTCAGCAAGCCAAACGCCTTCATACCCACCCTGCCTATACATGATGCAAACTTCAAAGAAATATATCAGAACCCTAGATCTCTCTGTTCTACAACACTATCAATGGCTCGAGATTTAATTTTGTACGTTGTCTCCTTGTTTGTTTTACCAAATTGCGATACATTG
This sequence comes from Chiloscyllium plagiosum, assembly GCF_004010195.1. Taxonomy (NCBI): domain Eukaryota; kingdom Metazoa; phylum Chordata; class Chondrichthyes; order Orectolobiformes; family Hemiscylliidae; genus Chiloscyllium; species Chiloscyllium plagiosum. The sequence goes on from NC_057717.1 coordinate 16,673,865, forward strand.
ATTTATTGAAAGTAAACTCAATCTGCCACTGCTCAGCCCAGTGAGTGATAGTACTGGGTAAGAAAGGCTGGACAGTAATCATCTGACCTGGATCATTTTAAGAAGAGGGCAGTCACATGTTAGAGGCGGGAAATAGTGATTGTTTTTTTTAATCCAGAAAGTATGCTCTTTCTTCATCTCTGGTGTTCAGTAATAAATATCTATTCCAGATCCTTTCTCGTGCAGAGTGTCTGCAGGATGTCTTTCCCTCATATTGCCGATGTCAGATAATAGCCACTTAAGGTGAAAATCATAGCCAAGCAATTAAAGATCTTCATAGTTTATCTCGAAAGCAAAACACATAAACGGAACATCCTAAACATGAGGTGAACATCTTTCGTCGGTTTTAACTGTGTAATTCAGTAAAGTTAACCAAACCACACCGACCTGAAAGCTGACATTTAAAATGTGACCCAAAATCTGGGAATAGTTTAAGTCTTGTGTAGTGGGTAATGCCCATGCTTCTGAGCCAGACCTCTGGGTTATATTCCAATACCTGAACTTGCATGGTATTGTCTCTCACTCTGGACCAGAAGGTCTGGATTGAATTCCTGCCTGTCAAGGAGGTATGTCACAAAACAGGCTGACGAACAAAAACACAGGAGAATAATGTTGCAGCTTCAGGGATTGTTGACAAGTGGTGGTTGTGTCCCTACCTCTGAGCCCAAAATTCTAGATAAAGATTCCACAAAGGTGTTTCATAATGTGGCTGAACAATAGGTAAAATAATTTTAGAATTGTGATGTGATGAAGAAGGAAGAAGGGTCAGTCCTGATTTTCAGCATTTGGGCCCAGTTTTACTGAAAACACAGCTATTCATGTTGATTAGAGTCAAAATTGCGCATTCTATTTGGGTGTATAAAATCATGAAGACCATGGATAGGGTGAACAGTCAGGGTCTTTATCCCACTGTAGGGAAGTCTACAACTAGTGGACATAGAATTAAGGTGAAATGGACAAGAACAAATGGGACTTAAGGGGACCAATTTCACACACAAATTAGTTTATGTATGCAGTGATCAGCCAGACGAAGTGGTGGAGGATGGTACGATTACAACAGTTAAAGCCCATCTGGATGGGGTCATGAATTGGAATGGTTTAGAAGGATATGGTACAAATGCTGGAAAACGAAACTAAGTTAATTTACGACATCTGGCTGGCAAGAATGCGTTAGATTAAAGGGTCCGTTTCTGTGCTGTACATTTCTATGATTCATTGATCCGATTAAAAAATGATCTCTTTGTAATGTTATGTAAACTTCTTCACTTTCCACAATATAACTAAGCTTGGTGTCATCTGACAACTTGCTCGACATACATTACATAATTCTCATCTGAGTCACTGATATAAATGACAAACTAAAGTGGATCCAGCACCAATCCCTGTGGAACGCCGCTGGTCAAAGGACTCCCGTCCCAAAGACAACCTTCCTTCACCATCCTCTGCCTCCTTCCAATAAGCTGAAACACACACACACATACAGGCATAGAGACAGAGACACAGTTCTGTATTTAAGACAGAGATGGATACATTTTAATTGATAAATGGATCAAGGTTACAGTGAGAAGGCAAGGAGACTTTTTTTGAGAAACATGTCAGCCATGATTGAACAGCAGATGATGCTTGATGGACAAACAGTCTAGTTCTGCACCAATTTCATATGCTCTGTGGTTTACGCTATCAGAAATGTCTATCCAAGAGAAGAGTGGAGGCTGAATTTGATAAATACTTTACTGAACAGAGTCAATGGGAATGTGGGTAGGTTTGAGGGGAGAATGGATTATGACTTTGCTATTGGTTGTGCACTCATTTTTAAAATGGGGACCTGACTTGCTGTGAGGTTCATACACTTTGAAATTTCGAGGTTCTACCATTTAAGATTGAGATAAGGATGTTCTTCTCTCCTTAGGGTTGAGCTTTCTGTGGTTTTCTCATCCCCAGGAAACAGTGAAGACTGGGCCATACAGTCATAGAGTCTGAGAGGTGTGCAGCACGGAAACAGAACTTACGGTCTAACTTGCCCATGCTGACCACATATCCCAACCCAATCTAGTCCCACCTGCCATATCCCTCCAAACACCTCCTATTCATATTCCCATCCAGATGTCTTTTAAATGTTGCAATTGTACCAGGCTCCACCACTTCCTCTGGCAGCTCATTCCAAACACGCACCACTCTCTGCATGAAAAAGTTTGCCATCGGGTCTCTTTTATATCTTTCCCCTCTCACCCTAAACCTATACCCTCTAGTTATAGACTCCCTTACCACAGGGAAAATACCTTGCCTATTTACCCTATCCATGCTCCTCATGATTTTATAAACCTCTATAAGGTCACTTCTCAAAGACAATCGCTTATTTAAATGTGTAGTGACTGCAACAATTTTAAATACAACAGCCAAAAATTAAAATAATGATGGGCATTATTGGTTGTGTCGTTAAGGGGACGAATGCTCATCAGGCTAATAGGAAGTCTCCCCCCTCCTCAGTGTCTGAAGGTCAAAATTCACCACATGACTGATATTGCAGGTGGTTCTATCGTTTCATCAGAAAGATAGCTATCCACCCAAATGTTAGTCTATATTCTGTGCTCATCTTTTAAACTCTCAGGGATCAGGATCATTAACATTACGAACTCCACCTGATCATCTGACAACAAATGGCCCGAGTGGCGGATCGCTGAGATCAGAAACAAATCGACAATCAGCTCCACAGTATAGCAGGCGGCCATGCAACCTTTCTCGGCTGTTAAACAGGAATAGGAGAGCCCTGGTCCGCTACCAGGAAATACAGAGTCGAGATAATTACTTATTTTCAGGTTGGAAAGCTGTAACTAGTGAAATTCCTCAGGAATCATTGTGAAGTCATCAACAGTTTACAATCCAGATTAATGATTTGGAAGAAGGGGCTGAATGTATTGGAGCTTCAGTTTGCTCATACAGCAGAATAGTCATTCTATAAGATTTCAATGGAGGCAGAGCGACTGCAATGGGATACAGACATGGGAGAGCAGACCGTCTGTAATGAGATACAGACAGGACAGGGCAGTGAGTTAAGCTTCGCCAAACAAAAACCGTTCAATCTGAGTGATGGGAAGTCTGTGTTTTGGAGGACGAATAAAACAACCGGAAATTATATAACTGGAGGCAGATTGCAGAACTCCGTGATACAAAGGGATTCGTGTGTCCTGGTGCATAAATTACACCAAGTTAGTCTGTACATGCCGCACGTGATTTGAAAATTAAATGAAATGATGCTTTTTCTTACAAAGAGTATTGGGTCTGATCTTAAGGATGATTTACTGCATCTATACAGGCCGTTGCTCAGACCATATCTGATGTACTGTGCAAGGCTGTAATTCCATTGAACGGAAAAAACAAGTTGTTTTTGAAACTTTTCAAAGATGTTTCTCTTTATTTGCTCTTGCGATGAAGGCATTATTTTATGAACTATTCGTGATTTAGGCCTGAAAATGAGAAATGTTTTTATTGACCACACAAGATTTTGAGCTAGTGAATACCTGATGAATATTTTATCTTCTTTGGGAGAATAAAATTGGGGAGCTAATTTAAGAATATGATGCATTCATTGAAATGCAGATATTGTGAAGATATTACAAGTTGTATTTTAAAAGTATACGGGAACATATAAACACATCTTCAATTCGAGTGGCACTATTTGTTCCGAAAGAAATGGCTGGGTGTCCAGCAGCAACAATGATGTAGCTGCATGGAGCAGGGAATGGGATGGAGTCGTACAGTTCAGACACTGTTCAAAGAGACCTCACTTGGTCCAATTTTGGACCGGATAACGTTATTGTGTGATTCAACTCAGAGGGGGACAAATTGTAATTTTCCTGAGAAGCCTATTGCTCCCTCTCTCTCCGTGTTCCTCCTCCCCGCAACGTGTGTGAGCTGAAAACTCCTCAGTCGATTTACCACTGCTGGAGGATTCCTGTCGACGATTCACTGGAATCGCTCCACTGCCTGAAATAAACCAACCTGTTCCAGGAAGTAATCCCATTACCAGCAGCATGTAAGAGCAGAATAGTTCCAAAAACTGAATAATGTTTGGGAAATCAGTCGTGTTTCCTTTTGTCACGAGTTGAATTAACATTTGGGCAAAGTTCTTTAAAGTTAACCCTCTGCAGAGATTTTATTTTTCAGATTGTCATCAAATGTGTGCATGTGCCAGTATTTTTCGAAAGGAAAACATTGGTGTACAGACTTGCCATATCCAAACTGTCTGTCATTTATCTTTCCATCATAGTTTGAGCAACTTTGTCTGTGTCATAAACTTGCTAATTTTAACAAATTAAAGAATCTTGCCTGACTTGTTCGTAACCCTGACTCAGTCTGAGGCCAACATTATCGATCATATCACCAACCCCATTACATTTACATTTGCAGTGAGCAGCGGAAGCCTGGGATGAGGAAAGTAAATAATGTCCTGAACTATAGACCGGAGAGCCTGTCGTCATTGGTGGACATGTTGTTGGAGAGGATTGAGAGGCGTAGGATTTACATGTATTTGCAAAGTAACAAACGATGATGGATAGACAACATGGCTTTGTGTATGGAAATCATTTCTAACAAAGTTCACTGCGTTTTGTGAAGACGTGACAAAGAGGATTAGTGATGGCAATGTGGTTAACTCTGTCCATATAGATTTCAGCAAGGCATTCGACAGGATTTCGCATAGCAGACAAGTTAGGAAGGTTAGGTCATAAATAGATCCAAGATAAGCTAGCCAAATGACTAGAAACTTAGAGTGATGGTAGGAGACTGAGGGAGGTAGAGGCCTGCTTTTCGGACTGGAGGCCTATGACCAGTGTTCTGCCACAAGGAGCAGTGCTGAATCCACTGCTTTTCGTTATTTATATCAATGATTTGAATGTGAATATTTGCCTGTTTATTGTGTTTACAGATGACATTAAAATTGGAGATGCAGTGGCCAGCAAGGTCTACCTCAGAGTACAATGGGACGTCGATCAGATGGGCCAATGGGCCAAGGAGTGACAGACGGAGTTAAATTTAGATAAATGTGAAGTGTTGCATTTTGGTAAGGTAACATAGGGCAGAACATACACAATTAATGGTGGGGGCCTGCGGAGTATTGATGAACAAAACTGTGCAGGCTCAAAGATCCTTAAAAGTGGAGTCGCAGGTAGACAGGGTGGTGAAGAAGAGATTTGGTATGCTTGCTTTTATTGGTCAGTGCATTGAATATTCGAGTTGGGAGATCATGTTGTGAATGGGCAGGATTTTGGTGAGGCTAGATTTAGAATACTGTGTTTAATGCTGTTCGCTCAGCTACAGGAAGGATGTTGTTAAACTTCAAAGGATGCAGAAAAGATTTACAAGGATATTGCCGGGAGTGGAGGGTTTGAGGAATGGGGGATGCTGGACAGACTGGGGCTTGTTTACTCTGTAGAATCAGAGTCCGAGGCGTGACATCATGGACGTTTATAAAATTATGAGAGGCATGGAGAATCTGAATAGCCAATGTATTTTTCCCAGGTTCGGGGAGTCCAAACCTATAGGACAAAGGCGTAAAGTGAGGGGAGAAAGATAGTAAAGGGACAATATTTTCATAGAGATATTTGATTTCATTTTAATTTATTTCATCCAAAGTTTCATCCAACATTTAAAAGGCACCTGGCTATGCATATTAATAGGAATGATTTACAGGGATATGGGCCTAATGCTGACAAATAGGTTGAGATCAGATTGGGATGTCTGGTTTAGTGGGCAGGGTTCCCTGCTGTACCACACTGTAAGAGAGATGTGGAGAAATACTAAAAGAGCCATTTGAGTGAGAATTCTCTTCCCCAGAGGTATGTGGTGCTTCTTTGTTCACATTTATTCAAACTAAGTTCATTAATATTTGACAGAGAATGAGTTGTGGATAATGGAATACTGACAGGAAGGTGGGACTGAGACCACAATCTGTTATTCCCCAATCTTAGTGCCTGGTGGAGCAATTTCACAGTGTGGAACGACCTAATCTTGCTGTTGAGTGCGATGCTCCATTTCTCCATTCAGCCCCTCCAACCTGCTAGACAGGAGCAGTTGGAGGCCACTTACTGCTATAACTGATGCACAGAAACAGTGAAGACCATTCAGAGATCTTTCAGCGATCTAGCTCCCCTGACTCTCTCGAATAGAGAATTCCTGACATTCACTACCCTCTGTTTGAAGAAACCATTGCTCTGCTTATAAATCATGACCTATTGATACGAGTGAGAGAGGTGAATGCAAGGGCTTAGCTCAGTGCGACTGGCCCTGTTATCAGGGCAGTATTTAACTGAGGATAACATGAAGGACCCAGAGCAAAATTGCACTTCATCAGAATCCGTTGCAAACTCTCCGCTGTTTGGAGTCATTCACAGCACAAGTGAAGTTGTTTATCCTCATTGGGCATCAATCATCTCAGCTGTTGGACATCACTGCAGGAGATCTGCAGTGTAGATCCCTCAGCCCAGGCCTCTCCAGTTTCCCTGCAGTGTGGAAGCAGGCCACTCAAACCATTGAGTTCACACTGATCAGAAGTGGGGATATTCATTATAGGTTGCACAATATTCAGAACACTTCGCCATCACTCAGGTCCTAAATCATTCTGTGTCCATGCGCAACAAGACCTGGACAGCATTCAAGCCTGTGCTGTTAAACTGTCGGTAAAAGTTATGTAACAGCGCTGGCAGACACTGCACATTTCGACAGTAAACGAAGGAGTTCACTCTGCACCTAAATTTGGCTTCATAAGAATGTGGGAAAGTCATTCAGCCCATCAAAACAGTTGTGCAAAAAGAGAGACAGCCAATTCCGTCCCTCCTGCCAGTTACACAGGAAGTCAAGCTCTCTGTCCAACACTACACGTCCATTACACAGGATCAGAAAGAGGCAATTCCACACTCGGAGTCATTTACAAAGGAACATGAAGGGGTCATTCATCTTCTCAAGTCACTAACCCAGGAACAGGAAGGTTTCAGAGAGGGTCCAAGATTACAAACAAATGGAACAGAGACTGAACAGATAGCCTGCTCCACTTTGTTACTTGTGGCTTTATTACTCATAGTACGTATGTGTTACTTTAACATTTTTTCCTGGGGGTAGGAACGAAGACAATTTTTTAACCAGTTTCAAAGTCATCTTCTATCGCTGAGAGAGCAGACCAATGTTCTCTCAAGAAGTCAGAGGCTGGTGGTGAATGGCTAACTATTTCACAATGAAGGTATTATGGCTTCTGACAGGACTCTGTATAACGTAACATTGATTGCAGAGTCACACAGTAACTGTGCATGAAAGTGTTCAGAGTTCATTCAGAGCCTGTACCTCACTGTCAATCAAAATGAGGTCTTTGCACAGGCACGTAAACTATCAGGAATCGACCACCCGAATGAAAGTATGGAATTTCTTAACGTATCAACGGCTGCTTGAGACATAATGAGGGTCCGTCCATAATCATCAAGTTTCAAGTTCTTATTCTCTCACAGCGCTGCAGATTAAACACATAGTTACTACACTCTCTCCTTATGGTAACGTCATGCCAGGGTTCAGTCTAGTGAAACTTCTTTGCACTGTCTCAGTGACATGGAGATCATTATTTACAAAGCAAACTCAGCTGTTCACATCACCCCAAATACTATTTCAACAAAACACTACCATTGAGTAAGATATATTTATTATGGTACTTTAATAATTTTCCATGACTGACCACATATCCTTTACGGTTATAATTACTTCCTGCCTCGTTAGAATTCTGTTAATGAATTATGACCAAAGACATCCAGGTCATTTTCAACAACAGCCCAACCTCTCACCATTTAATAAAGTTAAATGTCAATAATGGTATTTTTTGTTGACATCTCAGTCATTTTTATAACTTATGCACAGTTATTGCATAAGAACTGATCCTTCTGAGACCCCACAAGCCTTTCATCCAGAGAAAAAATATACTATTCTGCTCATTTTGACTAGTATCCATTTGTTAATACATGCCGTGTACATTCCACCCTTACCTGCACATGGACTCTAACATTCTCTACTAACCTGCACACAACAATGTCAAACTTCGTCTGAAAATTCTATTATTCCACTCCCGCTGGTTGTCAATTTTCAAAGACACAATGGACAGAGTCCACAAACTCCATCAGGTTGAGCAAAGCTCATTTACCTTTACTGAATCTAGGCCATATCTATCAAATCATATTATTATTTTCCAAGTGTCCAGTTGCCACATTCTTATAAAAGGTCCCAACGTTTTTCTCACAGCTGACATCAAGCTATTTGTATTCTGTTTGTCCTCTCCGTCCAGTTTTAAACGTTTAGTTTTACAATAGCTGCTCTCCAGTCTGCAGGATCCTTTCTCGTATGTAACCAGCTTTGAAGAATAATCAGTAATTCTTTCGTTAGCTCTATTGCCACCTCCTCGATATTCTGGGATGTAGCTCAGCAGATGCAGCACATTACCAATCTTCAATTCGATTAGATTTTCAAAATCATACTCTTCAGTAATTATAGTTTCGTGCAGTTCTTCATTTTCACCAGTCCCTCTGTCCCCTGGTATATCTGGGAGTTTGCTTCTGTACCTTCCTCAGGCACATAGACTCAATGTATTCCTCTCAGCTGGCAGATGGCTTCTGACAGCCAGTGAATATTTCGGAGGACTGCACTTTGGAGATGATGAATATGTTAACAACTCCTGCCTGGGAAGTTCCAGAATTAATCCAGTTCACTTCATGGTGAGTGCCAGCACAGTTCTGTCCCTGGTGTGAGACTCAAGCCACACTTATGGAGGGGACACAGCTCAGTAACAACCTCAATTTGAAAGGTTCACATTTTATGTTTGGAATTGGTTCAGCTTAGAAAAATATTCCTGGAAATCCCAGGGAGGATAATACTATGCCCAGCCCCTCGCCGTATACAGAGATGTCCTGTGTAGTCTAGGCTCCTTTATTTCCCCCATGGACCGAAACACTGTATAAATGCATTGTCCATGGTGGGGTCACCAGACGTTTGGTCTCTCTGAGTCGATGCAGCAGCTGATAATACACACCCAAGATAAGAATCCACAGAACCTGCCTTTACTGTCTACTGACAGCAGCAAGTCAAATCCTCACATACACCGTGCATCCATTCTGTGTTTAAAATGTTTGAAATGCTTTTCTTCCTGGCTGAGAAAGCCGTTACATCTCTGGCAGACGCACAGTAAAATTTCCGTTCCCCAAAGAAGCAGTTGACAATGTAGCATTACGTTTCTCTGTATCTCAGCAACTATAATGGCAGCATCAGGATTACTGATGTAGTTGACCACTACACTCAGAGAAGAGCGATAGTGGGAATGTAACTCACTTTAAACAGGGGCATATCTAGATTGACGCAATATTCAGGAATATGGGGAAATGGGTTATGTTAGAAGAAATTCCCTTTTTATTTTCCTTTTATTTCATTATCAGCAGTCCCTTTGTTTGCTTTTCATTTCTCTTTCTCTCTCTCTTGCTGGACATTTCTCCATCCATTCAACAAATCTCCCCCTCACTCATCCAGCCTGATATAAATAATATTATTTCTCGGTTGCTTTCAGTGTTGTTGTAGGGTCACTAGACTTGAAACTTTATCTGTTCTTCTCGTGACAGAGGCTGCCATACTTGCTGAGATTCTCCAACATCTTCAGACGCTGGAGAATTTTCTTTCAAATCTCGAGCATCCACAATTCATTGGTTTAATTCACCTTTACTGCTTCTACTTCACGGGATGACAGCATCACTGGCAAGGGCAGCATTTGTTGTCCATCACTAGCTGCCCTTGACTGTGAGGTCATTTGTCAAGACAATATGGAACCAACCATGTGGTCGTGGGTCTGAAGTCACACTTAGTTTCTTTACCAAAGACTATAACTTAAATAATGAAAGAAATCCTGATGGTTTATGATTGCCGTCAGTAAAATGAAATTTCATTCCAATTTTTGTCATTCAAATTTAAGTTCTGTCATTAGCCGGGATAGAATTTGAAACAATACCTTTAAGGTTATAACCTGTGCCTCTCAATTACCCGGCAACTGTGATTATTACTCTGATATGGGGTCCTTATTATTAAACAGCTGGCGAGGCAAGAACAAGTATGTGTTCAAACTATTTGCAATTGGAGGAGAGGTCAGAAGAGAACTGGAGCCGTAAAAGCTAAAGTTAACAAAGGGACAGATGATGGCTTATTCAACAACAGCACTGAGGCAGAGGTGGGATATTATGGTGGTGGGTGTGGGCAGGGTTGATGGCAGAGAAAATATAGAGAAACAGTTCAGGATAAAAGGAAGACTCAAGGATCTGAACAATTTTCTTCCTTCTTAGAAATTTATGAGTGATGGGTCTGAAATTAGATTAGATTAGATTAGATTACATTACAGTGTGGAAACAGGCCCTTCGGCCCAACAAGTCCACACCGACCCGCCGAAGCGAAACCCACCCATACCCCTACATTTACCCCTTACCTAACACTACGGGCAATTTAGCATAGCCAATTCACCTGACCCTGCACATCTTTTGGACTGTGGGAGGAAACCGGAGCACCCGGAGGAAACCCACGCAGACACGGGGAGAACGTGCAAACTCCACACAGTCAGTCGCCTGAGGCGGGAATTGAACCCGGGTCTCAGGCGCTGTGAGGCAGCAGTGCTAACCACTGTGCCACCGTGCCGCCCACAAATTGATGGAAATGAAATGGAGTTTGTAACTGAAACTAAAGACAACCGTTTATGCATATGCTAAATATAATTAACTCAAAAAGCAATAACATTTACCATCGTTTATAGAATTGACAGAGATAGACTTGCCAGGAACACCAATAATAGCGAGGATGGGATAATACCCAGTTTGAATAATCATCAGTACGGCTCGTATCCGCAACTCTAACCATGGCCAATCCTGAGAAAGCCAGTAAAGACCATCGGATAACCTCCTGTCCATTGTTGGAACTTTCCAGTCTAAAACATTCAGATTCTGATCCATTGTTGGAACATTCCAGTCTTATGTTCTCAAATTCTGACTTATTGTTGGAACATTCCGTCTATTGTTCTAAGATTGTCTTCCTCTCTCTTTCTCTGTAGCTGCTGATCCCAATCATCTTGAGGATGACGCTGCCTCTGATAATATGAGATAACAGGGTGAAGGAAGCCCCTTTTTAATGGAAGAGGAAAACCTCCAGTGACACAGTTAGGATCCATGGAGACTGACATCAATTACAGTCACCGAACAAACAGCTTTAGTTAACCCCTTTTACAACAATCGTGACATAACTTGGTGTGGGTGGGATGGTGATATCGCTGACTACTGGGTGAATGGCACATCTCCATTTTAAAAGTTAGATGTGAGGGAGAGAGATGATGCTTTCTTTTCACAAGCTCGATGTTTCTACTGTGTTTTGGCAGGGTAGGAAGTGTTGGGCTCCTGAGGCCATCTGTGTCTGATCACCAGGCCTGCTGCATTCTTTGGTTTTAATTATTAATATTTAACTTTGAAAATATATCTTACCAACATTGCGGGGATTAGGTGGGATTAGGTCAAACTCACACCGAAGCAGGATTCTTAGTTTTACATTTCGCCATTTATTGCTGGGGTCTTCGCAGGGTAAAGTTGGGGTCTTCGCAGTGGGACCAGAAAGAGGGTAATTCCCAGGCAACTCAACGTGGAGGCTAGCACCCAGCATAATTCTCGCTGTCAAAACTTTACAACATTGGCAGTAAATCTCTCCCGGCTGCTACACTCTCTCCCTGAGATTTCCCACAGAATTGTCTCTTGATGTTCGTTCCTGCATGTGAGACAATATGTTTCCTGAATTTGTTGTTTTGGCAAGTGTTGTTTCCAGGATGTTACAATATTGTAGCAGTTCCTGTTTAGTAATTAAATAACCGAATAATATGTTGAGTTTTCCAACAAATTAAGTTTTTCCAAGTTCTTCTTGTTTTTGTTGTATTTTGTCTACAGAGTTTGAATAAATTGTGTTTTGCTTAATGTTGAATATTTTGACCAAACGAATTGCATCTGAAACGCAGCACCACACAATTACCGTTAAAATAAGAAAATGTTCGGGTCGATTACCTTCTTCATATAGTGCAAGAGGCGTCTGTTGGAGCCATGACAAGAAGGGCAGATATTCACATTTTAATTGGATAATTACTGATGGACAATAAGTTGCAGAAACACGGGGTTGAAGCGTAATGCGTCGAGCTGGAGGAGTGACAGTTCTATCAGTAATATCAAATACACAATCCACCTTACAAATCCAGCCCAGACTCTATAAGACCAGATGAGATATCTGCTCAGCACGGAGCACTGTGCAGACCAGTCTCAGTACAACCCAGCAATCTACACATGATGCAATACTGTGCAGCTCTGACTAATTCATGAGCTATCGGTACAACATTGGGAACAGTACAGACCACACCAGCGCATTGATTCAGAAATCTAGACAAAACGGTTAGTCTAGCATGGGGTAATGTGCAGCGCACACAAGTGGGCTTGTTTAAAAAAACGTGGATAAGGAATCCGTTCAGTATGGGGAGCTGTACACTGAATAGCAGTGAATCGATCTGTAAACCAGGAGCAGTTACCCTCTCAGCATGGAGAGCTGTGCACATCACCCGAATGCATTAATCTATGAACCAGGAGCAGTTACTCTCCCAGCATGTAGAGCTGTATACCCCACCCCAGTACATTGTTCAGTAACACTGTATTAGATCCCTGCCCAGTGTGGGGAACTTGCAGCTCATACTGGAAGTGACAGGATGTGCAGCTCCCATCCATTTACAGCTCCATATCTACATTGTACCATGACAAAGCGGTGATCTGGGTGTAAAAATCCCTACCAGAGAGAGATGG
>NC_057717.1:16686789-16764273 GCF_004010195.1 Chiloscyllium plagiosum
CTTGCAGCTCATACTGGAAGTGACAGGATGTGCAGCTCCCATCCATTTACAGCTCCATATCTCCATTGTACCAAAGACAAAGCGGTGATCTGGGTGTAAAAATCCCTACCAGAGAGAGATGGTAGGGCAATCAGTTTAAATGCCAAAATAACAAAAGGACTTTGGGAAAACGAGAAAGGGAGATTGAGAGACAATTTCATGGATGATCACTGGTTTCAGAATGTTGAAGTAAAGGTATTTCAACAGCATCTTGCAACATTAGCCAGTATTCCCAGGAGTGATGGGTGAACGGGATATTGCTCGAATTCAGATGATGGAGTTTTGGATGAGCATTTGTTCAGCAGCTTTGCAAATGGGAGTGGGCTCAGTGATTCTTCGAGTCATTGGGCTGAATCTAACAATAATTTGTCTCAGTGCCTTTTTCACTGAGTGTGACAGAGGAATTGTCTGCACGAGGCCAAACTAGTTTTCTGGTGGTATCTTATCGAACTCACCTCATTAACTACCCACCCCACCCCATGGTGTCCTTTTCATTCAATGCCAGTCCTGTTCTCCCACCCATCATGGTTGGAGGTACTCAACATCGCCCAGACGCCCCTGGATATTCCGGAAACACTGACCCTTTTGCCATCTTCAAAAGGCCAATGGCCACACGGTTGAACTTTCTCTAGTAGGAGCTGCCTTGCACAGTTTACACCGAGTATGCCGGATAAGGGCAATTACATCACGGTTTGTCGACAGGGGCGGGTAGGTGAGGTAGTACAGAAGAGAATTATTCTCTTCCCAGGGGGTGGGCACAAAGCCAGACCCATCGAACATGGTCTGAGCTCACTACACAGCTCAGTGCAGTATCTGCGGTCTGAAGAAATACCCAGCAATACAGAAAAGCATCAAAAGTCTTCCGCGCTCTATCAGGATAAGGTCACCTCTCCCTTACACTCTCTGCTCCCTTACACTCACTGTACATTTGTTACAGCACCGACCCCGAACAAGACTCATGCTCCACCACTTTCACTACTGCATGCAGCGGCTTCCCACTCTCCTTCTCCATCTCTCTCTCTCGCAATTTTCAAAAACCCCTCATGGCGGGAGGATAATCTGGAGAATGCTGATTATGGAATGTTCGGGATAATGCTCCAAAATTCCATTTTTCAGGGAAATGTCATTGCCCCCGTATGTAACACATAAGGGAAGGAGTAGAGACGTACTTTTTTTTAAATCACATACATTTCAAATCCATCATGAGGCCATTCAGCTCTTAAAAATGTGATCTAGCATTCAATAAGACCGCAGCTGATCTGATGGTTTTCTCATCGCCATGGCAGAGGAATTTTCAGTCATTCAACCCCCTGGGTTCCTGTCACTGACCTGACAGCACTCAGGCACTTTTCCTGGTTATCTGCAAGCGCCTGTTCAAGGGCATTTCCAATGGGAATGCGCTCTCCAAATAGTATATTCCATTATCTTTTTTAATTCTACGTAATGATAAGGACATTTCCCATAGACCAATCAGAAATACACACTTACTTATGGTTAACCATACCAAATTACAATTAATAATCCTGGCTAATTCACTTGTTTCACTTTATTGTATTCAGCCAAAGACAGCTTCTTAAAAATTGTCTCGTTATAGAATTTAATTTCTGCTAGAGAACGTTTTTATCCTCAACTGTTTCTTTACCGTTATCTGAATTTTACCTTTTTCCTTGTTATAAGAGTTTCTCTTGTCCTTTGCCTTTGACTGTTTCTGGCTGTAGCAGTTACACCGTCTCTCACTGTGGCTGGTTATCTGGACAGCTGGTTTGTGATGCAGATGGAGGCCAACAGCCAATTCCCCACACTGACAGCGGTTACCATGATGAGAACACTCTCTCAACCTCATCCCATCACCCGAGATGTGGTGACCCTCAGAGTAAACCACCACGAACGGTCTCTCTCTAATGACAGAGCAGCCCCATGGTCCTTTGGAACTGTATTCTGTCACTGTTGCATTTTATTTTTTTTCTATGTTGTAATTTTGTTTTGCATTGTATTCCTGATGTTTTCAATCAGTGCCATTTGGTACCACTGTCAGCATTTCTCCCACACTGCACATTCCTGCCTAATAATCCTTCCCTCGTTGTCATTTATGAATCTGTGCGTGAAAATAATATTCAATAGCTCTGCCTCCAATACTCTGCTGGGAAAAGATTTACAAAGATTCACGACTCTGAGAAAACAAACATAAAAATCATCTGTGTTTATTTTCTTTCTCCTTATCTGAGTAACGATATAATGACATTGGAAGCAGTTCTGATATGTTTCGCTTCTGATATTTCTGTTTTTCAGTGGCAGCAGCAAATCAAAGGGCAGGATCTTGCAGCAGGGGCCTGCCGTGAGCGCTGAGTCACCGATTTGAGGATTCAAAAAACTAACCACGAGCGCGGGAGTCCTTCATTCAGCCCTTTTATCCCAAGAACCCGTCGAATGTACCAACCTAGTTTCGTGCTGCATCAGCATGCTGACGTTATGTTTCATACACAGGAACACGCCAATCCCTTTGTACTGCTCTTTAGTTTGGGAGTCCTCTTCATTAAGTAAAAACTTGCGTTTTCATTCTCCGTGTCATCCACAAATTCAGATGTATATTGCACTCAGCTCCCACCGTCAGGCTATCAGTATAGACTGCAAATAACTGAAGCCGTCAGACTGATATTTGTACTCCAGTAGTTACGTCTTTATCATAAAGATCGATGAATCCTGATTCTCCGATTTCTATGTGTTAATCAAACGCCATTCCATGCAAATGTCATCTGTCTTGTGTAAGAACCTTTATATTGTGATGCCTTGTGGAAAATCTTTGGAAAGCCTCGTATCTGCCAGTCTCCCTTTATCAATCCGCCCATTACATTCTCAGACTCTAGCAGATACCCAGCAAGAATTGTTAGGCTAAATGGATCCTGCTTTCAGTCTCGCTCCTTTCTTGAAGATAGTCGCCACATTGGAGGTTCTCCAGTTTCGCTGGAACACTCCTGTAATCCAGAGAGTTATGGAATATTTCACACAGTGCCGCAAGTCTCTCTGTAAACATATCTTTTAAAACCATGAATCACTGTTCTTAGTCTTATCTGTTTGTTAAAAATCTTGTTGCTTTTGACAGAGACAGTTCATGAACTTCCATCCGAGTACCATTTTGATTATGTCATTGAAATGCTTACAGTACCTTCCCTGTGAGGAACTATATCAACTACTGGTATAAAATATCTGCCTGTTCCCTCTCGCTAATTGTGCAATCATACCCTCCAAATGTTCTCAATATGCTTTCCTGACTTCATTTCCATCTAAGGTCACACACTCATCTTGAAATTTCTTTTTATATGCATGGAAAAGCTCGTGATCCTTGTTTTATATTTCTTGCCAATTTGCTTTCATCATAACTTTTCTTCCTTTTCACTCGCTTTCTAGATTCATACAGTCATATATTGTGAGAAGATTTGTAGCTCGGGTGCTCGTTGTTGTGGTTCTGTTCGCCGAGCTGGAAATTTGTGTTGCAGACGTTTCGTCCCCTGTCTCGATGACATCCTCAGTGCTTTGGAGCCTCTTGTGAAGCGCTTCTGTGATGTTTCCTCCGGCATTTATAGTGACTTGTCTCTGCCGCTTCCGGTTGTCAGTTCCAGCTGTCTGCTACAGTGGCCGGTATATTGGGTCCAGGTCGAAGTGCTTACGATAGAAACTGTGGATGAGTGCCATGTCTCTAGGAATTCTCTGGCTGTTCACGGTTTGGCTTGTCCTATAATAGTCCCATAATTACGGTCAAATGTTCTCAGTTTTTGATCCAATGTCGGGACATTCCAGCCTAATATAGTCATATTCTGGTCTCTCCTCTTTCTCTGTCTGCAGCTGCTGATCCCGGTTAGTGCTGTTGGCGATGCTCCCCCTCATACTATGGGATAACACATTGAACCGAGTCCTTATTTGAAGAAGAGGCTAATCCTCCAGTGAGACATTTAGAATCCATGGAGATGGACACTATTCACGTTCACTGAGCAAATAGCTCCAGCTAACCCCTTTCAATGAAATACTGTTATTATTAAATTTGAAAATAACTTTTTAAAAAATACACATTCTGAATGGAATATATGAGGGTGACTGAAGGAAGGAATTGTGGAGATGGTAGATTGATTGTGTGTTATCATTCAATCTGATTTGGATGTGGGAGTAATGACAGAGGATTGTCGGAACATAAACAAGTTTCTCTGCTTATAATTGGAAACATACAGCCTGCCAGGCAGCATCTAGGGAACAGGAGAATCGACGTTTCGGGCATTAGCCCTTCTTCATTCCTGAAGAAGGGCTAATGCCCGAAACGTCGATTCTCCGGTTCCCTAGATGCTGCCTGACCTGCTGCGCTTTTCCAGCAACACATTTCCATCTCGGATCTCCAGCATCTGCAGACCTCACTTTCTCCCCAACATACAGCCTGCAGCTCGTGATCAGTCATTACAAAATCAAAACAACTTTGAAAGAACTTTGATAGTCGATAATCTGAAAGGAAAATGTGCCTAAGAAAACATAAGTTTATAACAGACAAACGGCATGGATATCTTAACAGACAATTGTCCCTGACAAATGCAATTTAGATTGTTATTCCAGGATTAGAGAGGGCAGGTGAGGGTCATGCCGTTGATCTTATTGATGTCAATCAACTGATAAAGTATCACTTATGGACTTCAAATAAAGTAGGCTCATGGCATTGGGGAGGAGACAGAAAACAGACAGAATTGGGGAGCATGGCTGATGAGACGAGGGTGAGCGAACATGATATTGCCCAGTCATTCGTGTTGGAAAGTTCCTCTTTATAAATCATATGAAGATCAGATTCAAGTATAAATCTACAATGAGGACTGAGGATAGCCAATGTTAGTAGAGACCATACAAGCAGAAGACATAGAAGTAGAAACCGGGCCATTCAGTCAATCGAATCTGCTCCAACATTCAATCAAAGCAGATAATTGTCTCAACCCCATTGTCCCCATAACCCTTGATCCCCTTTACAATCGAGAACCTCTCCTACACAGGCGTAAATATACTCAATGACCTGGCCTCCATAGCCTTCCGTGGCAGTGAATTACAATGCTCTGGCTGAAGAAGCTTCTCCTTATATCTGTTCCAAAAAGATCTTCCCTCTAATCCGTGGCTGTGCCTCGGATCCCTACCAAAGGACAAATTTTCACAAAATCCACTCTGTCCAGGTCATTCTGTATTCTGTTAGTTTCAATTAGATTCCTCTCATCCATCTAAACTTCATTAAGTACAGATACAGAATCCTCAAGCATTCATCATATGTTGTGGTTCTGTTCGCCGAGCTGAGAATTTGTGTTGCAGACGTTTCGTCCCCTGTCTCGGTGACATCCTCAGTGCTTGGGAGCCTCCTGTGAAGCGCTTCTGTGATCATTCTTCCGGCATCTGTAGTGGTTTAAATCTGCCGTTTCCGGTTGTCTGTTCCAGCTGTCCATTGCAGTGGCCAATTTGTTTTGTCCAGATCGATGTGCTTGTTGATTGAGTCTGTAGACGAGTGCCATGCCTCTAGGAATTCCCTATCATGCTGCGTCCACAGACTCAATCAACAAGCACATCGACCTGGACCCAATATACCGGCCACTACAACGGAAGCTGGAACAGACAGCCGGAAGTGGCAGATTCAAACAACTACAAATGCCAGAGAAAAGATCACAGAAGCGCTTCACAGGAGGCCCCCAAGCACTGAGGATATCACCTAGACAGGGGACGAAACGTTGGCAACAGAAATTCCCAGGTCGGCGAACAGAACGACAACAACGAGCACCCGAGCTACAAATCTTCTCACAAAACTTTGAACATTCGTCATATGCTAAGCTTTTCCCTCCTATTACCATTTGGTGAACCTCCTCTGAACAGTCTCCAGGGCCAGTACAGCATTGATGAGATAGACGGTCCAATACTGCACCCAATAATCCAAATTTGGCCTGAACAGAGTGTTTTAGTGCCTTAGAAGTACATCCCTGCTTTTATATTCAATTCCTCTCGAAATAAATCCCTTCATTGTATTTGCCTTCATAAGCATTAACTCAACAAATCTCTTTGCACTTCAGACTTCTGAATTTTCTCCCAATTTAGAAAATATCCCACGTCTCTATCCTTCCTACCAAAGTGCATAACCTCATAGTAGTGCATATTTTACTCCATCTGCAACATCTTTTCCCATCTCCTAAACTGTCCAAATCCTTCAGCAACTTATCCGCCTCCTCAGTGCTACCTGTCTCTCTACATATTTTTGTAATGTCTGCAAACTTAGCCAGAATGCCCTCTAGACCATTAATGTACAGAGTGAATTCTTGTCTCAACACTGACTCTTGTGGAACACATTTTGTCACCTGCTGCCATCCTGAGAAGGATACTTTTATCCCCACTATCTGTTTTTTGCCAAAAAGCCAACTTCTATCTATGCTACCAGCTTGCCTCGAACACTATGGGCCCTTATCTTAATCAATAGCTTCCTTGTGTGGCACTTGTTAAAGGTCCAAGTAGATAACATGCATTGGCTGTCATTGGTCTAAGGTGCTCGTTACATACTCAAAGAATTCTAGCAGATGTGTCAGGCATGATCACCCTTGGTGAAATCATGCAGAGTTTGCCCTATATTACCATACACCTACAAATATTCAGAAATCCCAGGCTTCTCCGTCGATTCCAGGATCTTACCAACGACTGAGATTAGGCTAATTGGTCTGTCCTTTCAGTCTTCTGACTTATTCCATTCTTAAATAGAGATTTTCCGTCAATCCTTTTCCAGTCCTCTGGGATATTCCCTCATTCTAATGATTCCTGAAAGATCATCACTAATGCCTCCACTACTGCTTAGCTTTCTCCCTTCGAACTCTGTGGTATAGTTCTTCTGAACCAGGTGATTTATCTAACTTCAGACCATTCAGTGTTTCTCTAACACGTTTGCCTTGGCGATGGGTGACATACTCAGCTCTGTCCCTTCCCACGCTTGAATATTTGGGAAATTATTCGTGTCCTCAGCCATTTCTTTGTTCCCCGTTACTGTCTCTCCTATGCCATTTCCAGCGGCCCAATATCCTTTTATCTTGCCTTTAGCCGTTATATATCTAAAGAAAATCTTACAATTTCCCTTTATTTTACTGGCAAGCTAACTCTCATACTTAATATCCTCCCTCCATATTTGTTATTTTTTTAATGCCCTTCGTTGGTCTATCTGAGCTTCCAAGTCGTCTGGTTTTCCTCTGCCCTTCATCACATTATACGCCTACTCTTTTGCTTTTATACAGTCCCTGCCTTCTCTAGCCAGCCATGGTTGCTTCATCCTCCCTATAGAATGCTTCTTTTTTCTCGGGAAGAATCTCTTTGGTGTCTCTTGAATTTCTTCCAGAAACCCCTGCCATTGCTGTTCGACTGTTTGTCCTGCTAGGTCCCTCTCCTAGTCAATTATACCCAGCTCCTATCTCAAGCCTCTGTAGTTGCCTTTGTTCAGCTGTAATACCGTTACCTTTGATTCTATCTTCTCCCTCTCAAATTGCAGAATAAATTCAGTCATATTATCATCACTGCTTCCAAATGTTTATTAAATAGTCTGACTCATTGCACAATATTACATCCTGTATTGCCTGGTCCCAAGTGGGCTCTACAACAAGCTGTTCCAAAAAGCCCTATCGTAGGTATTCCATGAATTACTTTTATTGTGAACCACTACCAACCTGATCTTCCCAGTCCTCCCGCATTTTCAAATCCCCCACGATCACTGTACTTCGCCTTTTTGACCCATCTTTTCTATCTCCTGGGATATTTTGTGCCCCAGCTCCTTCGAAGCCTGTACATAACTCCAGCTATGTTTATTTTTTTCAAACTTTGCGGATTCTCAATTCTGCCCTCACAGATCTGACCCTACTTCATGGCATACTGTCAGAAAGCTGTAGAGTCATTGAGATGCACAGCACGGAAACAGACTCTTCGGTCCAACTCGCCCATGCCAACCAGCTATCCCAAGTTAATCTATTCCCATTTGTCGGAACTTGGTCTATATCCTTCCTACCCCTCCTATTTGTATACACATCCAGAAGTATTTTAAATTTGGAATGATACCAGTGTCCATAAATTCCTCTCACAGCTGTTTCCATACACACACCAAACACTGCATGAAAAAAGTTGCCCCTTAGATCCCTTTAAAATCTTTCCCATCTCACCCTAAACTTATGTTCTCTCGTTCTCCCCCACTCCAGGGAAAAGACATTGTCTAATTATCCCATGCATGCCCCTCATGATTTTCTCAACCGCTATTGAGTCACCCCTCAGCTTCTGACGCTCCAGGGAAAGTAGCCCCAGCCTATTTATCTTCTCCCTGTAGCTCAAATAGTCTAATCCTGGTAACATCCTTATAAATCTTTTCTGAACCCTTTCATGTTTCACAACATCTTTCCGATAGCAAGGAGACCAGAATTCTTGCATTTGATTTATTTTCAGTCTTAGTAATCAGGCAACAGGGAAAGTAGCCCCAGCCTATTCATCTTCTCCCTGTAGCTCAAATAGTCTAATCCTGGTAACATCCTTATAAATCTTTTCTGAACGCTTTCATGTTTCACAACATCTTTCCGATAGCAAGGAGACCAGAATTCTTGCATTTGATTTATTTTCAGTCTTAGTAATCAGGCAATCGCTTCCCCAAAGAACCCCCCCCCCCCCCCCCCGCCGCATGTCTTTACGATAAGATGTATATCATTGAATACTCAGCTGTCACTCCTGCTTCTCTTGCAGTCACGTCTATGTGATGCTTACCACGTCAGAACTGCCAATTTCAATTTGCGCCACAAACCCATTTACCTTATTCCTTATATGACATGCATTCCAATGTAACCCTTTCAGTCCTGTATTAACCGTCCCTCTTCTCAGTGTCATTTATTTGTCCAGTGTGCTTGAAGTTTGATTGCTTAATCCACTTTGTCCTATTTGTGTCTGTGCTGGAGATTTTAATAAACTCTCCTGAATTCTGCACTCTTACCTGCTCTTTAAATTTGAGTTTTCTAATTTTCCTTATAAATGAAACCCCACCCCAAACCTAAAAATGTTTTTTGAAACATCTGTCCACAGCCCTAGTTATGTGATTTGTAAGGACTCTGGTCGCAGCATTGTTCAGATGAATACAGTCCCATCAGAACAGGTCCATTCTTCACCAGTAATAAAATGTTTTACTAAATACAAAATAGAGGGACAAAATGACTTTTTGCAAATTCCTAAATATGGAAAGTACAAAGTGATAAGATTGTTAAAATACATTCAGACATGGAGCTATATAAATTGAAATGTGAATTATAAAACCATGAAAGTGGTGTGCAAACTCTATCAATCATTATTTGACCCACAACTGAGATCCTGATTTCCCCTCTGTCAGTGATCTCGCTCACTGAGATTCTCTGGCCCAATCTCTCACACATTCTCTTGTGGGTTCATCAATTCCTGCTGCTGTTGGTACAGTCCATTTCAATTAATCCACCTCCTCTCTGGGACAAATCTATTGTTCTATTTAGTTCTGTTTAAATGTAAGCTAATCAGCTCTGTGATGTTATTGGAGATAAATGATCTGGGATGACAGCCAGCATCAGCACAGTGCTCACAGTGTGTGACACCAGACAAAGGACTTGCATTCCAGGGGAAGTTCTAACTAAAATTCCCATCTTCTGTCTATTTTCCTCACGCTGACTCCTGATCTATCCAACTTGACTCTCGTCTAACACCCGTTCCTCTCACTCAGTCTGTCGCTCCGCTTTCTATCCACACTGTTTATCTCCCTTCACATTCTTTCTCTCTGTTTCGTTCTCTCTCTCACTCTCTCTCTCTCTCTCTCTCTCTCTCCCTCTCTCCAGACACTCTCTCCTTTCAGATAGTGCAGTTGGAGGGCTTATAGATATATGATGTGCTGAATGGCCTCCATCTGTGCTGTATTAATTCTGAAGCTCTCTGACCCACAATAAAGACTTTAGGAGCCTGGAGAGACAAGCTGTTCCTGCGAGGGACACAGCGCACAATCATCCATTATCTCTTCCTGTTTTCTGATATCCTCTATATAGTTGTTCAAACAAAATAGATTTAACTTCGAACAGTTGGGAGCACATTAACCAGATGATCTTGTAATCATTATTTAATAAACAGTTCCACCATGCAAAATGTGAGTTTGCCTGACAGAAGCTCCTCTCAGTTAACACTCCCTCACTACAGCCAGATTGTGATGTAATTTGCCTTCCACGAATTTACTAACTTCCTCAAGATTCTGACTATCCATGTTAGGAGCTATATTAATACTGAAGGAGTTATGTTCACTGTTTCGAAAATGCTGTCCCACTGAAAGGTCAGTCACCTGGACAGGCTCAATATATAATTCAAGGTCCAGTATAGCCCCTCCTGTAGTTAGACTATCCACATACCGCTGCAAGTAACTCTCTTGGATGCACTTAACAAATTCTGCACGGTCTAAGCCTCTTGCTCTAAGGGACTCCCAGTTAATATTGAGGTTGTTAAAGTCACTCAATGTGGCAAATCTGTTTTTAATGCACGTTTCCTTAATCGGCCTCCATACTTATTCCTCAATCTCTCGGTCGCTGTTGGAGTGACTACTGTATAATCCTAATATAGGGCTTGAATCCATCTTAATTTTGAGCTCTACTCATGTTGCCTTAGTAGATGAGCCCCTCGTACTCCCTGTCTAAGTGCAGATGTAATATTTTCCCTGATTAGTCATGCAATGTCTCCCCCTCTTTTACCTTCCCGTCTATCTCATCGAAAACAATAAAACCCTGGAAAGTTGAGCAACCAGTCCTGTCCCTCACTCAACCAAGTCCTTTTAATATTTGCAACATCGTAGTCCCATGTACAGATTCAGGCTTTAAATTCATCTGCTTACCCATAATAATCCTTGCATTGAAGGACGCCCCATCGCATCAGATACTGACCTGGTATCTAGTTTGACTTTCCCTGATGTAAGTTCTCTGCTTCTATTTTCCGGTGACAGGAGATTACAAAAGAATATCAGTAAAGCAGAAAATATTGTAAACAGACAATTCCTTTTTCCTCCTTTATCATTTTAATCTGTACATTGCATCACACCCTTTCCGATTTCGATAAAGTACTGGATAATTATTTTACTTTAAACAACTGTCTCAAGCCACTCACTGCATATTCGGCAACTCTCTCCGGACCCACTGAATTGACTGCTCTCTTGTCCCTCTCTCAACTAAATCTCTGGATTATTTTCATTGTAGTTATATGTACTTACCCAAGCTCCAAGTTCTTACCTGCCAGATTCCTCACATTAAACGAATCAAACTTCAGACTGCCAGTCCCAATGTGTTCAGTCCCCTCTGCGTGTTTGTTGTTGTTCTTAGCTACACTGGTGTAAGTCTCCAATTCCTCCTCAGTTACTCTATTGTGGACCAAATACTCTGGTTCCCACTCTAAATCCACCCCCGCCCCCGCGACCACGCCAGTTTAAACACTCCTGAGTGTCAATAGCAAACCTACCGGCCAAGACTTTGCTGCCTGTTCAGGTCCATCCCGTACTTCTTGTGCAGGTCCTGCCGACCCCGGAATCCCAATGATCTATATATCAGAGATTGCTGCCAGTTCAGGTCCATCTGGTCCTTCTTGTGTACTACGTACCGAGCTGGAACTCCCAATGATCCACATTTCGGAAGGGCTGCTTCCTCTACCAGCCCTTTGATCATGTATTTAATTTACTACCTTCCTATTTTAACCTCACTTGCAAGTCGCAGAACCTCGTCTCTCCAAAATTCAAATATCCTTCAACAAAACTCTGGCAAGTCTTTTTCTTTTCAAAATCGATAGACTTGATAATAAAAACTTAAGTGTGACCTCATTAACCAGAAAAGTGGAGTCCACTGAATGAGTCCAATGACCACAAGATCTGATATCTATCATCGCCACTAAATCTGTTTGACACATATACATATGGGCCATCTCTTTGCAGATGGACAAGAATAAACAGAAGTTAGTCGAAAAGACCAGAAAGTGTCAGAGAAGTTGAATGCAATTCAGCCTCTTTACTCTAATTTGCTGTTCAATGTGATTTTAGCTTTTCAGTTCCCTTCAATAGCAGAATCTTTACGCAGCATCTCTAGTGGGTCTGAAATTGCCCGATGTCTTTGTGTGCACAGTCCTGCAAAGGGAGCATCCAGTGCCAAGCTTGGGGTGATGGGGTGTCCCAGAGATGGCACAAGGAAAGCTGCATGCAGTCACGGGTGGACTGAGAGACTGAGAGAGATGGAGTTGGTATCCAGAGACACTTCATTCACACAAGTGGTCGGGTAAAATTCCTAAACACCCAGGAGAGCCAGAGCACCACAGCCGCTTTTACAACAAACCAGTCGCATTTGCAGCATTTCTCAATCGAACAAATGCAAAAAATACTGTCGATGGCAAAATCCTGAAACTAACACAGAGACACACTTTGGAGAGACAAAGAAAGTTAACACTTCCAATACAGGCACGGAGAGATTGTACAAACTCCAGAGATTGGAATTGAAGCCAAGTCCCTGGCGCTCTGAGGCAGCGGTGCTGTGCCAATGTGCCACCCAATAATGGACAATACGTTTATTATATTTACATGCTTGCTTTCATAAGTCAATTCACTGGAATATTCTCACTCGGTCTGTGTAAGATTGGGAAGCCTTTATATAGCAGCAGAGGGCAATTAAAAAAAAAACAATAAAGTGATGAACTGAAGCATGTTAGCGAGCCCGCTCTAGAAAATGAGACTGCGGGGAGTTTTGATTAGATATATAAAAGGACCAGAGGCAAATGTGAACACTCAAGAACTAGAAAATAATGCTGGCTACAGAGAAATGGAAAACAAAGAAATGGAGGATAAACTGAACAGGTTCTTTGCATCAATTCTCACAATGATAGACACTAGGAGCATTCCAAACCTTCAAAAGAGTCTAGGGCGAAAGTTGAGTGTAGTGATCCACGCTGAGGAGAACGTACTGGGAAGCTGCAATGTTTGAAGATTGATAAATTACACAAGCTGGCAGGATAACAACCAAACGTTCTGAAGGAAATAGCGTAGGACATTGTGGAGGAAATGGTAGTGAGTTTTCAGAAATAGCTGTCGTCAGGGAGAGTCCGAGAGAACTGGAAAATGCACAATATAAAATCTGTGTGTTAGGAAAGAAGGAAGGCAAAAACAAGAAATCATATGCCAGTTAGCCTGACAACGGACATTCGTAGGGTTTAGAGTTCATTATTGACAATGTGATTGCAGAGTAGTTGGAGGTGCATGATAAAATAGGGCTGAGTCAGCATGGTTTCATCAAGGAGCGGCCCTGCCTGACATTTCTGTCAGAAATCTTTCAAAAGATAATGAGCAGGTTTGACTAGGGAGGTCTGTGATTTGATTCGCTAATAGGGACTCTGCTAAAAATCAATCTGCATTAAATTGAATTTTGTTAAGCCATTTGGATGTTGGCATAAGAGGTATAGTTAGTTAGTTTGCTGATGACACCAAAAAGTAGTGGACAGGGAAGAAGTTTACCTCAGATTACAACAGGATCTTGATCAGATGAACCAATGGGCTGAGAAGTGGCTGATGGAGTTTAATTTAGATAAGTGTGATATGCTGCATTTTTGGAAAGCAAATCTTAGCAGGACATATCTACTTAATGGTAAGGTCCTAGGGAGTATTGCTGAACAGAGGAACCTTGGAGTGGAGGTTCATAGCTCCATGAAAGTGGAGTCACAGATAGATAGGACAGTGAAGGAGATGTTTGGTATGCTTTCCTTTATTGGTCAGAGCATTGAGTATACGAGTTGGGAGGTCATGTTGCGGTTGTAAAGGACACTGGTTAGGCCACCGTTGGAATATTGCGTGCAATTCTGGACTCCCTCCCATCGGACAGATTTTGTGAAATGTGAAATGATTCAGAAAAGATTTACAAGGAGGTTGCCAGGGTTGGAGGATTTGAGCTATAAGGAGAGATTGAATAGGCTCGGGCTCTTTTCTCTGGAGTGTCGGATACTGAGCGGTGACCTTATAAAGGTTTATAAAATTATGAGGGGAATGGATTGGCTAAATTGACAAAATCATTTCCCTGAGGTGGGGAGTCCAGAAATGGAGGGCGTAGTTTTAGGGTGAGAGGGGAAAGATATAAAAGAGACCTAAGAGGCAACGTTTTCACGCAGAGGGTGGTATGTGTAAGGAATGCACTGCCAGAGGAAGTGGTGGAGGCTGCTACAACTGCAACATTTAAAAGGTATCTGGAAGGGTGTGGAGGGACATGGGCTGGGTGCTGGCACGTGGGACGAGATTCGGTTGGGATATCTGGTCAGCATGGATGAGTTGGACCAAAGGGGCTGTTTCCATGTTGTACATCCGGATGACTCTGTGACTCTATTGTTTACAACTTGCATAAGCATAGATAGAAAAACAGTCATTAAAAAAAATCAGAATTAGCTAAATAAAATATGGATGGCGTGTTGGGTGATGTGCTGTGTCTGCATCATTTGGGAGCTGGTAGACGCCGTTGTAGATCCCCGTGACCATGTCTGGTGGAAATGTTGCTTGCTGAAATAACTCCAGGTCAGAGTTGAACGGCTGGAGTCTGAGTTTCAAACATTGTGAGACATCAGGGAGGGAGAGAGTTACCTGGATACCTTTTCAGGAGACAGTCAGGAAGGGAGGGAAACCAAAAGCGAAAATGCTGGGAAATCTCAACAAGTCTGGCAGCATCTTGGTCGGATGCTGCCAGACTTGTTGGATACTTGGTAGTGTGGATGAGCAGAGGGATCTTGGTGTCCATGTACACAAATCTTTGAAAGTTGCCACCCAGGTAAATAGTGCGGTGAAGAAGGCATATGGCGTACTGGCTTTTATTGGTAGAGGAATTGAGTTCCGGAGTACTGAGGTCATGTTGCAGTTGTATAAGACTCTGGTGCGACCACATCTGGAGTATTGTGTGCAGTTTTGGTCGCCATACTATAGGAAGGATGTGGAGGCACTGGAACGGGTGCAGAGGAGGTTTACCAGGATGTTGCCTGGTATGGTAGAAAGATCATATGAGGAAAGGCTGAGGCACTTGGGGTTGTTCTCATTGGAGAAAAGAAGGTTTAGGGGTGACTTGATAGAGGTGTACAAGATGATTAGGGGTTTAGATAGGGTCAACAGTGAGAATCTTTTTCCAGTGGTGGACTCTCCCTCATTATGGGTATTTAAGCGGGCATTGGATAGGCATATGGAAGATAGTGGGCTAGTGTAGGTTAGGTGGGCTTGGATCGGCGCAACATCGAGGGCCGAAGGGCCTGTACTGCGCTGTATTCTTCTATGTTCTATGTTCTATGTTCATCTGTAAGGAGAGAAAAGAGCTGACGCTTCGAGTCTAACTGACCCTTTGTCAAAGCTAAAAGAGGGAGAAATTGGGAGGTAATTATACAAGGAGAAAGTGAGGACTGCAGATGCTGGAGATCAGAGCTGAAAATATGTTGCTGGAAAAGCACAGCAGGTCAGGCAGCATCCAAGGAGCAGGAGAATCAACGTTTCGGGCAAGAGCCCTTCTTCAGGAATCAGGTATTTATACAAGGCTAAGAGAAGGTGAGTCATGGCTCCAGAAGCAAAGGTAGCAATAAAGACATGATAATGACAGTGCAGAGAGAGATTATAGGGAGATTAGGAGCTGTGAATG
This sequence comes from Chiloscyllium plagiosum, assembly GCF_004010195.1. Lineage (NCBI taxonomy): Eukaryota > Metazoa > Chordata > Chondrichthyes > Orectolobiformes > Hemiscylliidae > Chiloscyllium > Chiloscyllium plagiosum. Next base: position 16,702,509 of record NC_057717.1, read on the forward strand.
ACAAAGGCTGAGTCAGGGCAATGTGACATAATAGTGGAGGATGGGGGGATGAATGAACCAGAGGCAAAATGGAAAACAAGGGAGAAGGGTAGCAAAGGGAGAAGAGGAGAGGAAAAATGTGATGAGAGAGTGGGGAGCCAGAGAAAGAGAGACAATCAAGAAAAAAGGACAGAAGAGTGAAAAAACAGTTTAAAAAGATGAAATAAAATTATGGAGCAGAATGAAGAGAGAGGGGTCGAGTCTGTGGACGGCACGGTGGCAAAGTGGTTAGCATTGCTGCCTCACAGCGCCAGTCAGTCGCCTGAGGTGGTTCAATTCCCACCTCAGGCGACTGACTGTGTGGAGTTAGTACATTCTCCCCCTGTCTGCGTGGGTTTTCTCCGGGTGCTCCGGTTTCCTCCCACAGTCCAAAAATGTGCAGGTTAGGTAAATTGACCATGCTAAATTGCCCGTAGTGTTAGGGGAAAGGGTGAATGTAGGGGAATGGGTCCTGGTGGGTTGCGCTTCGGCGAGTCGCTGTGGACTTGTTGGGCCGAAGGGCCTGTTTCCAAACTGTAAGTAATCTAATCGGATAATCACCTGAAGTTGTTGAATTCAATGTTGAGACCAACAGGCTGTAAAGTGCCTCGTCAGAAGATGAAATGCTATTCCCTTCAGTTTGTGTTGAGCTTCACATTGCAGCAAGCCAATGACAGACTTGCGAGCATAGGAGCAGGATTGTGTGTTGAAGTGGCAAACCGCAGGAAGGTCCGGGACCTGATCGTGCACAGACCGAAGATGCTCAGCAAAGCGATCACCCAGTCGGCGTTTTGTCTCTCCGATATAGAGGGGACCACATTGGGAGCAACGAATGCAATAGACCAAATTGAAAGAGGTACATGAGAAACGCTGCTTAATCTGAAATGAATGTTTGGGGCCTTGGATGGTGAGCATGGAAGAGGTAAAGGGGTAAGTGTTGCACCTTCTGCGATTCCATGGGAAGGGGCTGTATGTGATGGGAGAGGTGTTAGGTGTGATGGAGAAGTGGGCTAGGTTGTCCCGGAGTGAACGATCTCTGGGGAATGCAGACGGGGTAGGGAAGGGAAGTTGTGTTTAGTGGTGGCGTCGTGCTCGATTTGGCGAAAATGTTGGAGGATTATTCTTTGCATGTGAAGGCTGGTGGGGTGAAAGGTGAGAACAAGAGTGAGCCTATCCTTGTTCTGGCAGGGGAGGGAGTGAGGGTCCAGGCGTGGGAGATGGACTGCACACTGTCGATAGCCCTGTAGATGGGAAACCACGGCTGGAGAAGAAGGAGCACATATTTAGAGCACCACTTTGGAAAGTGGCCGCATCGGAACAAATGTGGTGGAGGTGAAGGAGCTGAGAGAAAGAGATAGAGTCTTTACAGGATGTAGGGTGAGAAGAGCTGTTGTCCAGCTAGCTGTGGGAGTCAGTGGGCTTGTAATGGATATTAGTGGATAGACTATTGCTGAAAATGGGGACAGAAAGGTCACTGAAAGTAAGGCAAGTGTCGGCGATGGACCAGGTGAAGGTGATGGAGTGTTGGAAACTGGAAGCGAAGTTTATAATTTTTTCCAGGCCAGGACGAGAGCATGAAGCCACACCAAAATAGTCATCGATATACTAATAAAGCAGATGTGGGTGGGGACCTGGGTAGGCTTGGTTCAAGAAGTGTTCCACATACTCCATGAAAAGGCAGACATAGCTATGACCCATGCGGCTGACTAAAGAAATCTGGCTGACTTTTTCCTATCACTGAATCGGACTCAGTGTGAGACCTTTATTATTGACCTTTTCACCAACCTGGCTACGTTTAAAATTTGGTGTGAGCAGTGGAGGAATGGGACGAGAAAAAGAAACAGTAACACCCTCCAACCTCAGTCAGAACAGGAATGAGGAGAAATGCACAAATTGGGGTTTCATTCAAGTGGGAATTCTCTTCCCAGAGGTTTGTGATGGCTGAATCTTTATAGTTAGGCGAAGCTGACTTCGACTGATTTCGTCCAGGTGAATCATGGATAATAGTACATGGAGACGAAAGTGCAGCTGGGACCACAATGAGATGAGTCACGATCTTATTTACTGGTGGAGTAGTGTCAAAAGGCCGAATGCCCCCCTCGTGTCACTCAATCCTGTGTTCTGATGTTCCATTCAGCCCTTCGCACCTTTACACAGGGGCAGATAGAGGCCACTCCGATGGAGTTTCGGAAATGTATTTGGAAAATACAGGCTGGACAGGGCGTGACCCCACTCCCAATCCCTCTTTCCAGGCTTTCCCTCTCTGTAACGTCTGGTCCAGCTGGGAGTCATGTTACATACCCAGATTCACTGTGAATACAGCCCCCATACCCTATCCAGGGTTCACTCAGACAAATCCTCTGCTCTCCACGAATACAGCATTGTACAACACGACTTCCAGGAAAACAAGCAGTTACTTTTCAAAGGAATAACATGAGAACATAAGGAGTAGGATCAGGAGCAGGCTATTCGGCCCCTCAAGCCTGTCCTGTCATTCAATAAGAACATGGCTGATCTACTCCAGGGCTCAACTCCACTTTCCTGCTAACCCCTTGTATCCCTCAACTCGCTGATATGTCAAAAACCTATCCACCCCATCTATAAATACATTCAGTGACCCAACCTCCATGGCTCTCTGGTTTAGGGAATTCCAGCAATTCACTACCTTCTGAAAGAAGCCTTTTTTTGCACCTCAGTTTGAAATCAATATCACCTATTCTGTATCTCGGTCCCCGAGTTCGAGAATGTGCCCGGGTGTGGAACCATATTTTCAACATCTACCATGTCAAGCCTCCTCTGTATCTTGCACGTTTCAGTAATATCACCCTCATTCATTTCAACCACAATGGTAATCATCTCACCATTTTAGATGTTCTCAATAATTCAGCCCTTTCATCCCAGCAACCCGCCGAATGTGCCAACCTAGTTGACTTTATCTTTCAGACACAGGAACATGCCAATCCCTTCATACTTTTCCTTTTTGGGAGTCCTTTTCATTTAATAACGGCCTGCCTTTTAGTTCTCAGTGTCATCCTCAAACTCGGATGTTCTATTCCACTTAACTCCCGCCGTCAGGCTATCAGTATAGATTGTAAATAACTGATGCCATCGGACTGATATTTGTGGTATACCAGTAGATACATTTTATCATAAAGATCCATTAATCCTGACTCTCCGATTTCTAAGTGTTAATTAATCATCATTCCATGCTAATACCGTATGCATCATTCTGTGAGCTCCTGTCTTGTGCAAGAACCTTTATTTTGTGATACCTTGTGGAAACTCTCTGGAAAACCTCGTATCTACTAGTTCCCCTTTACCAAGTCGCTTGTTACATTCGCAGGAATTTCCAGAAAGACTTTGCATGATTTTACAGACAAAATATCGTTTCCTTTTCACAAGACCATGCTGACTCTGCGTGAAGCTTTTCTAAATGTCTTGCAATCCCTTCCTTCATAACAGACTCTGGCAGATTCCCTGCAATAATGGTTAGGCTAAATGTTTCCTGTTTCCTGTCTCGCTCCTTTCTTGAAGACAGGCGCCACATTGGAGGGTCTCCAGTTTCGCTGGGACACTCCTGTAATCTAGAGAGTAATGGAATATTTCACACAGTGCTACCAGTCGCTTTGTGGTCACTTCTTTTGAAACCAGGTATGAATTACTGCTGACCTGTCTAACCTTAGTGTTATCTGTCAGTTAAAAACCGGTTCCTTGTGTTAGAAACATTTCCCTTCTATTAACATTTTGTTTATACGATTGAAATGCCTACAGTGCCTTCTCCTGTGGGGAATGTTGCAAAATACTGGTGTAAATTGCCCAGTCACACCCTCCAAATATCCTAAACATACTTTCCAGACATCATTTCTCCAAAAGTCACACACTCATCTTGAACTTTTTTATTAATGCTCGGAAACGCTCGAGATGCTTGTTTTTATATTCCTTACCAATTTACTTAAATCATAACTTTTTTTTCCCCTTTTCCTCGGTTTATGGATTCATACAGCCATATCGTGCACATTCATACCTTTGGCCCAACCCGTCCATGCTGGCCAGGTATTCCAAACAAAAGTAGACCCCTCTGCTTGCATTTGGCCTATATGCCTCTAAACATTTCCCATTCATATGTTTGTCCAAATGTAGATGTGTTTACATCTACCACACTTCCTCTGGCAACTCATCCATACACACACCACCCTATGCGTGAAAAAGTTGCCCCTTTGTCCCTTTAAATCTTTCTGCTTTCCTCTTAAAACTATGAATTCCCCTATCCTGTGGAAATTACCTTGGATATTTACCCTATCCAGGCCTCCGATGATTTTATAAACTTCTATAATGTCATCCCTCAACCTCCTACACTCCATCTGATTCTAATTTCAAGAACAGGGATTTAATAATAAGTACTGCAAATTTGAAACAATATTAAAAATGACAGATAAACAACACTCAGCCCCAAACTTCATACTGTAATTTGTTTTTCTCCATGTTACCATACTAAGACAGCATGAAACTCTTACGAGCGCCAATAAGAAGGCAAACACTTGAATTCCTTTATCTGAAGGGGGTGACGATCTCTACAGTGAAAATGTATCACTGGCCAGTTCTATATAATACCACATGGTCAACATTCTCCTTCCTGGTCTCCCTATGACCTTGTGTCGTTGTGTCCTCTTCATCTTGCACTCAATAGAGAGATGCCTTTTCCCCCATTCACATCTTAAATTCAACCCTTTTTACATCATCTTCTCGTTCACCACTGCTAAAAGCCTGTTTCCCTTTTACCACACACTCTTTTCCCTACCACCCATCCCCTAACACTGTTAAGGGAAATTAAAAGCCCATTCTCCAATCTTTTTCAGTTCTGAAGAATTATCATATTGGACTGGAAACGCTAACTCTGTTCCTCTGTCTCTGCCGATGCTGTCAGATCTGCTGAGTTTCTCCAGAAATGAATAGGCACAGCACGAATTTTCAATTAAACAAATAACTGTGGATATTGGAAATAAAGTTGCAAACATATCTGGAGAATCTGGGAGCTTTGTAGAAGCATCACTGGACCTGAAAGATTAAATCCGTTTTCACTCCACACGATGCTGTCAGACCTGCGACGTTTCTTCAACAATTTCTGTTTTTGAACAAGTTCCAAAGAAGTGTGTTAAAGCAGCCCAAACGTCTCTACAACACGGATTGCCACACACTGGGAAGGGAACGATCACACCATGTGCACACATTCATTGTCTCTGAAAATGCATACAGCTGGCCTCACTGACACAACAAGGTCTTAATCAGGGTCAGGGAGAGAAATAGAGGGAAACACATTCACTTCAAACACAGGTGATGGCATTACAGGAATGGAAAAGATTCAGATGAATGTTAATGTATTTGAGTAATGTAACAAATTGGAGGCATGGCACGAGGGAGAGACCCTGAGCAGAATGTGAATATGAAAATGGAAATGTTACCATATCAGAAACCAGGTTAGGTCACTGAGTACAGGACTGTTGGGTGAATGGGTCTCGTTGTGAACTGGGGAGACAGTCAGTAGAATTGAATTGCAGATTTTGCAGCTCAAACTGGATTATCATCTGATGCTGTAGACCACAGCAGCAACAGAAGCAGTGTTGTATTCAAGCACTATCTGTAACCGTTTTTCCCCCCGGGATCATCCATCAGTCTACCATTACCATCAAGCTAATGTATGGTTCAGTGAAGAATGTGGGTGAACATGCCAGGGTCAGAACCATGTGCACCTATCCCTGATGACAGCCCATTAAAGCTATGGCACTTGACCGGTTGCTTTCTAACCAGCAGAACTAACATTTGGTCAAAAGAGAGAAGCTATAGCAAAACGAACAGATCAGATCTACACTCTGCAGTCCTGCCACATTCAGGCATAAATATCGATGGACCAGTAAACAACTTAGTGGAGGAGAGGAATCCACGAATATCCCCTTCCCAAGTAACGAAATAGCCCTGCACGTCAGTGTAAAAGACAAGTATGCATCATCTGCACCATTCTCAGTCAGAAATGTTGATTCAATGATCCACCTCACCTTCTCCAGATTGTCCACAGAATCACAGATGGGCAGTCATCAGCCAATTCGATTGCCTGCATGTGACATGAATAAACAGCTGAACACAGTAGATACAAGAAAGGCAATGGGTCCTGACACCATTCCTGCAATAGGACTGAGGACTTGTACAGCAAAACAAGCCGTGTCCCTGGGGAAGCTGCTTCATTCCAGCTCCAACTCTGACATCTCCCTGGCAATGTGGAAAATTACTCAAATCTGTCCAGTCCCCAAAGAGGAGAATAATTACAATCTGGCCATTTGCCACGCCCTCATGCCATCACGATAGTCAAATTGGTGGAGTTCTATTTGACAGAACTGTCAAGCAGCACAGAAATAACCAGCTCAGTGTGGGTTCCGATAGGTCCCCATGTGGAGATGATGCTGTTGTCGAAATATCATGGGATTACTAATCCAGACCAGGCTAATGCTCTGGCAGCTAGTGGAAGGTAAAACAGTTAATAACACATCGGATGTAAAATCTGGTGTCACAATAGTGACCTTGAAGGCAATGTCGATTGAAGAAGGGCCTGTGCCCGAAACGTCGAATCTCCTGTTCCCTGGATGCTGCCTGACCTGCTGTGCTGTTCCAGCAATAAAGTTTCAACGATTGTAAACATCAATGTCCTTCCCCAATGTATTTCCAGGAAGTGAATCACCCGTGCTTTTCTCGTCTGGCCTAAAAGTGACTCCAGACACACAGACATGTGATAAACTGTTCACTGCTCTCTGAAACGGCCAATCAAGGCACTTTGCCCCGAGGTCTTAAAGGATAAAACCGGACTGAATACCCAGCAACAAGCTTGGTTTTGAAAAGAGAACTGGAAACACAGTCCTGTCGCCAGTCAGATGCTGCCTTCCTAATATTTGAGAGCTTGTCACAACAGTTACAGAGCTTTTCCAGACTGTGCAGAAACATCGGGAAAGGAGTAAGTCATTAGACATATTGAGCCTTTCCCACTCTAGATCATAGAGAAAATATCGTTAATGCAGTTTCCCCACACAGTGTTCATATCCTTTAGTATGTTTAAACACCGGGACAAATAAAATAAGAACTGCTGTAGTACCTTCAGTCAATTAATTTTGCTCCTCCGTTCAATATGCAGACAGTTCTCTGATAAACCCATTTTTATTAAACACGATTTGACTGCAACACATAACGCAAGCTCCTGTTCACTGTGACGTGATTCCATCTCTGGCACCAGCTGAATTGCAAAACCCAGCCTCACGATCCTCTGTCTCCAAAATGCACCCTCAGTATGTTCAGCTAAAACAGGAATGTAATCCGCTCTGCAAGCTTTGAATGCGAGCCTGAAACTTTGAACTGTAGTCTAAATTTAGAAGGAAGTTTATTTCAAACCAGGGGAAGAATCTTTGGAAGAACTGGAACCCCGTCTCGGCATCACGTGGTGAGGCAATCTTTAAAGAATATGATTTAAAGATTTAATTAGACTGTACTAGTGTGCGTGTTAGATTATCTTTAATTTTTGATTTTTACTGATATTTCGTGGGGTTCGCCCAATCCGCTCTTTTTCCCATAGGCCCCATTATTAATATTGCACAATTTTCTACAACACTGTGTTGCATAGGAACACAGCTACCGTGTTATTGCAGGACAACCTGTAATGATATCTGATCCTCTATCATCACACCATTCTCCTGCTCTGTCCGTATTCCTTTTGTGTGTAGAAATCCTGATTTATATTCAGTGCCTTAACTTTCACAGCCTAATCTGGAAGAAAATTCCCCACGTTCATCAGTCTCTGTGTGCAGGCATTTATTGTCATCATAATGCAGAGTGGCCTGCCTGTAGCTAATACTGTGGATCTTTGTTTTAGACGACCCAGCCAGGGGAATTATCTTTCTGCTTCCAAACTTTCTCACCCTGTCAGTGTTTCATATATTTTACAGAGATCTCCACGCATTTTTCCGCACCCCATGGAATACCAGACCCAGTCGATCCAAACTCTGCTCCCATAACAAGCCTGAATCCCAGAGATCAGTCTGGTCATCCTTCACTGCATTCCCTCAATGTCAGGTTTGTCCTTTATCAGGTGCGGAGACCAAAACTACACACAATACTGCACAATGTTCGAGATGGGGTCTCACCAAGGCCCTGTACGCATGCAGTAAGACACGATTACAGGTGGACGCAAATCTCTTTGAAATGAAGGCTAAAACACCCTTTACCTTCCGAACTCTTTTCTGTTCCTGAAATAATGCTTTCAGTGACAGGTGCACAGGGTGATATAGATCATTTTCAATGTTGCAGGTCCCAAATTGTTGGGTTTGTACACACTGGTCAGCGTGCCAATCCCATTCCCAGTATTGACTTCTGGTTTTAGAACTCACTACCCTACATGGACATCAGAGGACTGCACAGAAGGAAACAAAAATTCAGAAGAAGTTCCTTAATACATAATATTTTTTCAACCAACCCCTGTTCAAACGGTAAGCTGCCATTCTGTTTTTCCTGCCATAGTGCGTAATGTCACATCTACCCCTATTGCTCTCCATCTATCACATATTTTCCAACTCACTCCACTTGTCTCAATCACCTTGGAGCTTTTTTACATTCTTATCAGCCACTCACAATCTGACATGGCAAAGTGCCATCAGAAGTCTTGGAAATTGATTCCCTCAACCAAAAGATTGGGAATAGCTGGGAGCCAAGCCCCGATTCCTGCTATGGGGCGTTCCACTCGAAAGAAACATTGTTGTACTCCTTCTCACTGCTTCTTGTCAGCTTTCCCATTCAAAAAAACCATGTCCACATATTAACCGCAGTCCCTTAAGATTAGAATTTGTATTGTAGACTTGGGGCTTTAGCTATAATTTTCCTGAAAACCCAAACGTATTGCATTGATTGTTTCTCCATAACTTTGCAAGTCACTTTCTGAATTATGATTCCTATTTCATATATCTCTGATGACTTTTTCTATGCCCATTAAATTAAGTCCCAATACTTTATCTAAAACTGTTGATTTGCGACTTTCATTTTATTCTCTTTTTCTCAACAGACTAAAGTTTCCTAATATCAATGGGAAGATTTCTTTTTCATTTTCTTTTCTCCTCTGAAGACATTGCTTTAGCCTTTGTTCCATAGTTCTGCAATTTCCTTGTTCTCCATTCTCCATTCTCTGGTTTCATAGTGTAAGGAAGCTGCACATGTTTACCCTTAATTTTGTCATTGACACACTTTTAGAAGTTTTTACAACTTCACTGTTGCAATGCTTGTTAATACACTCTTCAGAAACTCATCACATCCTGTCTTAACCTGCTCAATGATTAACCTTCCACAGCCATACAATCACAGGGACATAGACTCTGTACTGTCAGAAAAACAGCATGGTCTGCATTAACCTGACTTCCCTAGACGAGCCCATAGCCATGTAAGTTATGGCACTTCAAGTGCACGACAATGCATTTCTTAACAGTTGTGAGATTACCTGTGACAACAGCCTTTTCAGGAAGTGCATTCCAGACCTCAACACCTTTTGGAAAAACAATCCTCAAATCCTCACTAAAGTTCAAACCCTACACTTGAAAATTGTGCTCCCTTGTTCTTGCCCCTTTGACTAAAAGGAACAGTTTCTGTCTATCCACCCTGCCCATGCCCCTCGGAATCTAATCCTTCTGAATCACATCCCCCTCATCCTTCTCTGCTCTAAAGTAAACAACCCAAGCTAATCTGCTCCATCCCAGGGAACATCCTGGTGAACCTCCTCTGCACCCCTCCAGAGCAATCACAATCTTCATGCAATGTGATTCCCAGAACTGTACACAGTATTCTGTCTTGGCCTAACCAAAGTTCTGCATAGCTCTTTTAATCTGTACATCGATGAACAAAGGCTGTGTTTATGATCCCCTATGCTTTCTCAACTAGTGCATCAATCAGTTTCGTCACATGTGTGGAGAAGCACCCTCTGAGCTTCCTAGTGTGCTGCCATTCATTGAGTCGTCCCCTATCTGGTTCCTTCTTCAAAAGTGCTTCACCTCATATTTATCAGGGTTACATTCCATCTGCCATTGATCCACCCATCTGACCATTCCATCTGTATTTTGCTGTAACCAACCGGCCAATCTTTGTGTCAAACGCAAACAGATTTATCACTCATTTCCCACCCTCTCTTCCATACCCACAACGGCATCAGCTATGATGACCACAAATAATAAAGTTAAAGATTACAAACCACCAGATGATACTCCAACAGGCTTATTCGGAGGCACGAGCTTTCGAAGCACTGCTTATTCATCAGGTGGTTGTGCGCTTTGAAAGCTCGTGCCTCCGAATAAAACTGTTGGACCATAATCCAGTGTTCTGTGATTTTTGACTTTGTCTACCCCAGTCCAACATCGGAACCTCTGAATCACAAATAATAAGGGACATAGCACTGATTTCTGTAGTTCACTATTGGATACTGGCCTCCAGTCACACAGGCAACTTTCTATCACCACCCTCTGTCTCCTAACACTAAGTTGATTCGGATGCAACTTGAAATTCACTAATAGGTCCTACCTGTTCCCTAGTTATTCTGTTGCAATTGACATATGGATGGAATGTCTGGGGATTATCTCTAACCTTGCCCTTCCAGGAGGTTTCCATGCCCCTATGTTAGTCAGTCCCCTCGCGTGCAGAATTTCCTCCTTATGGCAGTTTGAAATGGCTTGTGCCTTATCCTGCCATTATTTGCATTAAATGTAGAGCAGGCAGCCAGAGAAACATCCTTATTATTTCCAACTTGTCATACGTTTTCTGAACTTTCTAAATTTCACTGCGATCAGCTCTCATTGTTTGGAACTGTAGAGAACACAAGCCGCATTTCCTCATCAGGCAATCTCGCCATCTGACGGACGAATCTGGAGAATGTCCATTGCACTTTTTCTGTGGGCAGTATATTGTTTCTCAGATTGGGTCACCAAAACTGTACACCATATTCCAGGTACAGTCTCACCAAAATGCTGTGCAACTGCATCAACATCTCCTTCCATCTATACTCTGGCAAAACAAACTTTATGCTTCCACTTACATATATTCCTCCAAATATCTTTCAAACAATTCTGAAGTTTATCAAGTATGATTTCCCTTTCAGAAGTGAATTCTGACTCTATCCAATGTTGCTGTTAATTTCTAAATATTCAATATCACATCCTATATCGTAGATTCCAATAGTTTCCCTCCAGATCACAAGTTAATTGGTCTGCAGCTCTCCACACTATCTCTTCACCCCTTTGTAGATGCTATTCATCTATGCCATTCATCTACCATGTTTAATTATGTTTACTAACTTCCATTTATCTGCAATGGCTTCCAGCCTTTACAAAATGAACAGGAATATAAAACACAGTGCAATTAATACTTCTACAGCTGATTTATTTCTAACATTTTGATATGAATTACATTTCTTTCGTCATTCATCCTGTGAAGTTATTTGGGTGGAACTAAAAAATAAGAAAGGGATGATAAACTGAATGGAAGTGTATTATAGATCCCCTAATAGTCTGAGGGAAATGAGAAACAAACTTGTGCATAGATCTAACCTATTTGTAAGAATAATAGGATGGTTATGGTAGGCGATTTTAACTTTCCAAACATAGACCGGGACTGCCATAGTTTTAAGGGTTTAGATGGAGAGAAATTTGTTAAGTGCATACAAGACAATTTTCTGATTTAGTATTTGTATGTACCTACTAGAGAAGTTGCAAAACTTGACCTACTCTTGGGAAATAAAGCAGGACAGGTGACTGATGTGTCAGTCGGGGAGCACTTTGGGACGAGCAACCATAATTCTACTAGATCTTATATAATGATTGAAAAGGATAGACCAAATCTAAAAGTTGAAATTCTAAATTGGAGAAAAGCCAATTTTGACCCTATTCGGCAAGAACTTTTGAAAGTTGATTGGGGGAAGATGTTCGCACGTAAAGGGACGGCTGGAAAATTGGAACCTTCAGAAATGAGATAACGAGAATCTAGAGAAAGTATATTCCTGTTAGGGTGAAAGGAAAGTCTGGTAGGTACGGGGAATGGAATGCTGGATGACTAAAGAAATTGAGGGTTGGTTACGAAAAAGAAGGAAGTATATATAACGTATAGACAGGATATATCGAGTGAATAATTGGAATAGTATAAAGGAAGTAGGAATATTCTTAAGAGGGAAACCTGGAGGGAAAACGGGACATGAGTTTGCTTTGGCAAATAGAATTAAGGAGAATCCAAAGAGTTTTAATAAATTCATTAAGGACAAAAGGGTAACTAGAGAGAGAATAGAGCCCCTCAAATATCAGCAAGGTGGCCTTTGTGTGGAGCCGCAGAAAATGGAGGAGATACTTAATGAGTATTTTGCATCAGTTTACACCGTGGAAAAGGATATGGAAGATATAGAGTGTAGGGAAATAGATGGCGACATCTTGCAGAATGTCTATATTACAGAGGAGGAAATGCTGGATGTCTTGAAACGCATAATGGTGGATAAATCACCAGTACCTCATCAGGTGTACCCTAGCACTCTGTGGAAAGCTAGGTAAGTGATTGCTGGGCCTCTTGTTGAGATATCTGTATCATTGGTAGTCATAGGTGAGAGTGTATCTCATATAAATGTATATGATCATGGGAGGCATGAATAAAGTGAATGCACTCAGTCTTTTTTCCCAGTGTTGGGAAATCACGGATTAGAGGTTATCAGTTGAAAGTGAGAGGGAAAATAATAAAAGGGAACCTGAGGAGCATTTCTTTTTGCACACAGTATGGTACGCTTATGGAATTAAGTCCCAATATAAGTGGTTGAGGTGGGCACATTAACAACATTTACGGATAGAAAAGGATTAGAAGGGTACGGGGCAATGACAGGGAAATGGGATTAGCGTAGATGTACCTTTTTGTCGTAATGGACCACTTTGGACCGAAGGGCCTGTATCTGTGCTGTTGTACTCTATGACTCTAACAACCATTGCTTGTCTCCCACTGAATGCTATATTGTACTTTCCCAATTCATTGGAGCGAACTTGACCCTCTAGTCTCCAGGCTTCCAGGATGTTTGATCAGAATGTTCACACATTCTATATTGTAAGCAGACACCGTGTAAAATGCAACATATTAATGTCACTAATCCCCAAAAGCTGCTTCAGAGCAAGGTCAACCATTAGTCCTCTGGACTGCACAACACCAAATCCAAACAAGCATGGTCTCCAGTTTGGTTCACAACATACTCTTCAACCTAACTGAAACGCATATGGAATTTTTTTCACATGAGAAGTCACTCAGTTAACGTAGTTTAGATGTAACTTGAGACCATCCATTATTACTGCAGCATCCACGATTATTTGTTATTCATTCACAGAACGAGGGAGTTTCTGGATAATCAGCATTTGTTGCCCGTGTCAAAGGACAGTTAAGATTCAACAACATTGCTTGGATCTGGAGTCACACGCAGGCCAGACCTGCTAGGGATAGCAGTTTCCTTCCCAAAAAGATATTAGTGAGCCAGATGAGTTTTTTCAACAATCGATAGTGGATTCATGCTTATTATAGACTGTTGATTCCAGACACTTATTGAATTCAAATTCCACCATTTGTCATGGCAGGTTTCGAGCCCCGGTCCCCATAACATTCCCTGAGTCTCTGGTATAAGGGGCCAGCGATAACAACACTAAGCCATTGCTTCCCTTTGCATACACTTGCATATCTAATTTCCAGAGCATATGATGCAAACTATTTGCACAACAGTTTTGGTTTAGATATATAACACACTAATGTTTGCTTCTCCTTCCTATTTGTAAAACCCACCCAAATGGACTCTGTGAAATCTGAGGGACAGGGAATGTGGCTTTATTAGTGATAGACTTGGAAAAGACGTTCAGTGTGGCTCACCTTGACGCTGAGATGATCTGAAGAAATGTCCAGCAATACAGGACAAGCATAAATATCCTCCCCGCTCTGCCAGGATAAGAGTGACCGTATTCTCTCTGCTCCCTCACACTCACTGTATATCTGTTATAGCACCTACCCCGGAACAAGGCTCATGCTCAATCTCCAAATAAGGCTCAAGCACTACCACTCTCACTATTGCATTCAGTAACTTCGCTCCCACATGTTTTCTGTCACTGACGCAATACTCCCCCATCCCCACAATAATAATGCTGCATGGATATAACACTGTGGACAGACTCCCTGAGGACAGCTCACCATTTCACTCCCCCACCTACACCAGCGCTAACAGCAGGGTCACCCACTCCCACTCTCACTCCCTCTCACCCTTTCATTCCCACCGTTTCTCCTGGAGTAGGACAGAAAGGGCTAAGCTGAGAGGTGGAGTGCCCGAAATTCGTTCCCTCACCCCCTCCTCCCCCACCATGTAGAAGGATCCTGTCCAAGTCAGAGAGGACCGGGACGCCTCATGTGGAGATTCGGAGCCATCCACGTTCCATCAACCGAATAAGAAGCAATGTTCAGGGAAGGGACATTCTCACTTTAAACTCATCGTCAGTTCCAGCGCCAGCTCTCTGACTCCCAAAAGAACACATACCTCATTTCACAGAGATGCAGGCATATAAATACACATAAGTATTGGTAAACACTCCAATATACTATTAAACACAATACATAAAAGCAAATAGGCATGCACACATGTAGAAGGACATAGAGGCGTATGCAGTCACACACAAATAGGCGCGAACACAAGTAGACTCACAAAGGATGACACACAGACAGTGAGCCGTAGACACACAAAGCTTAAAAATGTATTGCTGGAAAAGCGCAGCAGGTCAGGAGCATACAAGGAGAAACCCTCCTCATTCCTGAAGAAGGGCTTATGCCCGAAACGATATTTTAATTTTATACCCAAACAGTAGACACACAAATACTCAGATAACAAGCACATGGACATACACACACAAGCATACACATAGAGACACAGACACTAGTGTCATGAAGACACAAATCGTTTTTTATATATATTTATAAGGGGATCAAGGATTCTAGGGAGAAGGGTGGAGAATGTGGTTGAGAAACATATAAGAAATTATTGAACGGTATATCATTCCCGATGGGCCTAATGGCCTAATTCTGTTCCTTTTTTTAACGCTCGTCTGGTGTTTTGCTACCAGGTTTTCGCTTCCTGAGACAGCAACAGATGCTGGGTTTGATACATATTTTATTAGAAAGCGTCAGTGGTAATGTGGGACAGTTCTGGAGAGCTGAATGGTTTATGTCTACTTCTAATTATTATGTCCTTATGTCTGAAAGGAGGTGGCGATTTGATGTTAGGTTAACATAGTTTTAAAATAACGGGTCCTGCAATGAAATAATGATGTCCCTATAACTTTAGTGTTTTGCTATCTGAGGTGCCCTCATCCTCAGGGAGCAGTGAAGACTCGGTTATTGAAGAGATTCAAGACTGAGCAGGACTGATCTTTGCTGGACAGGAGAGTCAATGTTTATTGGGAACAGACAGGAGACGGATAGCCAGACACACTCGGATCAGACATGAGCATTCTGAATGGTGCTGCTGAATGGCCAACTGCTGCACCTACCCCATGTGTTGTGCCATCAATCCACCCCTCTAATCTGTTACAGAGATATATAGCTGCCCCTACCCCCATGTGTTGTTCCCTCAATCCACCCCTCGAAGCTGTTATAGAGATATACTGCTGCGCCTACCCCATGTGTTGGTCTTCTAATCCACCCTCGAGGCTGTTACAGAGTAGGAGACCACCCTATTCAGCCATGCAGGATCGTTACAATGAGATGAGAAGAGATCATTTTACCCCTCTAAAGAGTTATAGAGGAATGGAGAATGAAGTAATTCAGCTCGTTGAGTACATTACAGACACCAACAGGAGAGCATTCAACCTGCCTGAGCTGTTATACAGGGACAGGGAAGCTGTCACGAACAAGAAATACGGATAATTGTTTATTTTCAGGTTGTAAATCTGTAACTAGATTAGTGCATCAGAGGTCACTGTGGGGGCATCAATGATCAATAATCTGTACCCAAGATCTTGAAGAAGGGAACTGATTGGTTTGAAGCTCATTAGGCTCGTAAACCAAGATGGCCATTCAATATATCGTCAAATGGAAGTAGTGAGTGTGCAACGTGATATGGACACGGAAGGTAAGTGAGCAAACCTGAGTTGTCTATTTTGGTAGGAAGAATAAAACCGCAGGAGCAAGTTAATTGAAGGGAGATTGCAAAACTCTTGTGATACAAATGGTTTTTGTGTGCTTGGTACATGATTCATGTGAAGTTAGTCTGCAGATGCAGCAAGTAATTTGGAAGATAAACGGAATGATGCTGTTTCTGGCCAAAGGTATCGGGTTTAATCATGAATGGCTACTGCATCAGTACAGGGCATTCTTGAGGCCACATCTGATACTGTGTGCAATTTTGTTCCCCTAAACTAAAAAAAAATCTTTAGAAGATTTTCAAAGATGCTTCCCTTTACTCATTCCGGGAATGAAGGCCTTTTCGTCTGGAGTATTATCACTCTCAACCTCAGATGAGAAATCTAATTGAACCATACATGATTTTCAGAAAGGTTTATCAGCTGGATACATGTTTTCTCTTGTCAGGGAGACTAAAGCTAGTGAATAAATTTTGCGGAAAAGGTGTATTGATATCAACACACTTACGAAGGCATCAACCATTTTTTTTAAATATGCATTTGCATATAAACATGCCATCAAATTACAAAGCGGGGACAATTTTCTGCTCATGAAAGGCACTGTGTACAACAACAGCAATGATGCACCTGCATTATCCGACATTCCAGAGAATATTCAAGGAGATTGCACATGGTCCATTTTGATGTTCAGTTGACATTATTGGATGGTTCAAAATAGCGAGGGAGACAAATGTTCCCTGCCTGAGAAACAACAGCTGATAGATCATTTTCCCTAACTTTGTTTTTCCTGACGACAAAATGTGAGACAATAAAATTCCTGAGTCATCTTTACCACTCGAAAAAAATTCCCAATGAAGTTTTATTGAAATCTCTCCACTGCCTGAAGCAAAGGGAATTCAGCCTAAGTTGAACCTTTATTGCTGAAACAGCACAGCAGGTCAGGCAGCATCCAGGGAACAGGAGATTCGACGTTTCGGGCACAGGCCTTTCTTCAGGAATTCAGCCTAACCCAACTGTTCCAGGAAGTAATCCCCATTAAAAGCAGCTTGTGTAAGTAGAATAATTTCAAAGGCGGAAAAACAGCATTTGGGACGCTCTATCATTTTACCATCTGTATGAGTTCAGCATTCTGTGTCTCACATTTTTTTTGGAAAATGACACAGACAGAGACATATATTATTGGCCACATCTCAAAACTGGTTACATGTAAATTTTGTTTTAACCAGTGGATGAGTAGGGCTGGAAAAGGCATCGATGATCATCCAACATTGGTCAGAACATGAACAAGAGATTCTCAAAGTGCTGTTCAAGAGGGAATTCTCTTCCGCTGAAGTGTGTGGTGCCTGGGTGTTTGCATTTATTTAAAGCTGTGTTTGTTCAACATTTGATAGTGAATTGAATGTGGGAAAATGGTATACAGATAGAAAGGTGGTGCTGAGTCCACAATCAGACCAGCTAAGATCTTAGTGCCCGGTGGAGCAGTAACAAAGTATCTAATGACAAGCTCCTGTTCCTCTGTCGTATGTTCCTATGTTAAATTCAGCTTCTCAAACCTACTGAAAGGAGCAGATGGAGGCCGCTTGCTCCAAGTTCTTGGTCCACAGTAACGCAGGATATCATTCAGTCCCTCAAAATTGTCACACATGGTGTGGTGTGGTTAGGAAAATATTATTTGGAAATACGGACTGGGGTCGAAATACGCCTCCAGTCTCTTTACAGAGTGCTTCATTTGTTGGTCATGGTCTAGAACCAGATTCATTGTGAATACAGTCCCCATACCTCACCCAGAGATGACGCAAGAAATACTTGTCTCTCACTGACTACAACATGCAATAATAGATTGAATGCCCAGGAAAATTACAACCACTCACTTTCCAATTATAGAAAATGAGAAAATAATAAACAGGAGTAGGTAATTCGGACAATCCAGCCATTATATGTGATCACGGCTGATCTACTGTTGGTTTTAACGTCTCTTTAATGCCCTATTAATGACATCCCTTAGCTCTCTGACAGGTCAAATATACATCGACCTCCTCTTTTAATACTCTCAGTGATCTAGCTGCCCTAGCTCTCTACCCCAGATAAATGCTGAAGTACAATACCCTCTGTGAGTGGAAATCGTTCTTACACATGCACTGGTACCTATTGATATGAACAAGTGCTGAACACAGGGGCTCAGGAAAGAGTGAATACCTGATATCAAGGTAGTATTTGGCTGAGGATCTTATCGGGACAAGCTACGTATTTGCGTTTAATGGGAATCCGGTGTACCCTCCCCACTGGTCGAGGTCTTTCAGAGCACAAAGAAAGATATTTGTGGTTGGTGGCCGACAATCCTCTCCGTCCTGAGACATCTTTGCAGGAGATCCTCAGAGTAGCTACATCGTCACAAATACCTTCAGCTGCTTCATCAATGTCTACGCTTCTCCCCACCCACCCCGGCCCCATCCACCATAAGATCAGAAGTGGGGCTGGTCACTGAAGATCATATAATGTTCAGAACATTTTTCACCGCTCAGCTCCTGAACCAGTCTCTGTGTCCATGTACAGCAACACCTGGACAGCGGATAGGTTTGTGTTGTTAAAGTGCCGGTAACATTCATGTAACAGCCCGGCCAGACACTGCACATGTCCACAGCTAAAAGTGGAGCTCACTCAGTATCTCCAGCAGGGTACACACGGATATGTAAAAGCCATTCAGCCCATTGAAACAACTGAACCTGAAGAGAGACAGCCCATTCAATCCTCCAGCCTGTTACACGGGAAGCAAAGGAGTCTGGCCAGCACATTGAGCTGTTAAACAGTAACAGGCTGTGCCAAATCAGCCCCTTAAACTTATTACATGGGAGCAGAAGAAGGCCATTTAGCTCCTCAAGACACTTATAAAGGAACAGGAAGGTGTCCTTGATGCTCCAACATGACAAACAACTGAAACAGAGACTGCATTGATAGAGGGCTCCATGATGTTATTCATGGCTCCATTCTTTGTGAGGCTACTTCGACGTGGTTTTCTGGCAGTTAGGAGGGAAGCCTGATGTTTGGTGCCAAGCCTGAAGGAGTCATCTTCCTTCACCGAAAAGACATACCCATGCTCACTGAGGACGTCAGAAGCTGGTGGCAATAGTTAATTCTTTTATAATGAATGTATTGTGATTCCTGTCGGGATTGTGGATAACAAGACGTTCAGTGCAGCATCACACCAAACGAACTGTATTAATGTGGGGAGAGTTTATTCAAAAGCCGAGACCACTCTCTCTCAATCGAAATGGGGAGTGAGGGTGGGTGAGGGAACGTTCTCAGATGCACTTCAACTATCCAGAATCATGTAGCCCGAGTCAAAAAAACAAGCCGTTGAATTTATCACCGTATCAGTGTCTGTTTAGAACATATTGAGTGATTGTGTATCCCCCTCAAGGCTCAATGCAATCACCTCTAATTCTCTCACAGCGCTCCAGAGTAATCTTCCCTCACTCATCATTGTACCTGAATCCAAGGGTTGAGTCCGGTGAAAACCCATTGCACTCTTTCTGTGGCAAGGAGATTACTCCTTATAAAGGAGAGAAAGCCTGTCCTCAATACCTCAAATAATGCCTCATTAACACTCTCAGGGTTGATCACAATAATTCGTTTCCCTCATGTAGCTGTCTCTGTTTCTTTCTTGTGCCGGAAAAAGCCATTCCTTCTCTCTGCATTACGACTGATGTGGAATTTAGATGTTCCTTACATCTGTATGTCAGCATCAAGAAAGCCAGCACCAGAGATACCTATGGAGATGAGCATCACGCTCGGGGAGAATTTCAATGAGATTGAATATACCTAAAATAGGGGATGATCATCCACCTGAATGGAAGTGAGCTGTAGGAATCCGGGAAACGGGCAGAGGAAGGGAGGTACCTTTCCTTTGGTTATTTTCTAACGGGTTGTGTGCAGCCCTGGTCAGCGCAGCATGCTATACGGATCTTGAACTGAGTAGCTGGTTCAGCTGTTCCACGGGACAGTAAAGAGTAAAACACATTGTTGTGGGTTTGTAGTGTTACGACAAGGGGTAAATTCTCCTGCTTGATTAAAAACGAACAACAGAGAAAAGATTTACCCCGTGCAGTAATCCCTGAAAATACTAGAGTCCAAGAACTATTTAAAGTAAAAATTAGTAACTTTATTTCATAAAGTATAAAGAATTATTAACGAACAATTATTTACAACTTCTTCCTCTAAACTATCTTTGAACTTCCCCCTCCACAATACTAGTCCGAAAGTCTCTTATTTAAGATTTACAAATCAAAGCTTCTTATCTCAAAACCAGGAAACTTTCACTTCTTCTCCGTATTCCTGTCTTCTTTTCTTCTCGGAGATTCTGCTTCACCAGTTACTGATCAATAAAGGTACCATTAAGAGAGCTATGTTTTTACGCAAAATTTACATGCTGATAGTTTGCAGATTCTCCTCTTAACTGTTCAATTTCCCACGGTCTTTTACCCCCAAAGCATTGGACTGTGTCGTTGGCTTTTACGATTGTCAGTATACTATATTCAAACTTCATTGGAGGTGGGAATTTTGGGGTACAACTTAAACTGTTTGGCTGAATTTGTTTTTTGTCTCCAGGCATCAGCTAATCAATTTGTTCGACCAAATGTTACATTTTATCTTTTTTTTTTCAGAACACTTGTTGCTGTCAGGTAGTTATTGCTGGCTTTTAATTCTCTTAAAGGTACAGTACAAATACATGTTCATCACAGAAATCACACAGAAACCTTACTATGAAAGGATGTCACATTGACTTCCCTAAAGGAATTGCAGCAAGCTGATGGGCTCTTTACAATAAATCATAATGGTTGCTTTTAAATTCCACGAATTTACTTCATGAGATATGAACATAGTAATAATCTGCGGCTCTAGGTTATGATTCAATGACTTGGCCACCATGCATTGCCTTCCCGTACATGCAGAGAACAAGCAAAACATTCTCAAAAACAATTACTTTGTAATGGACATGTGGTTAGAAGAGACTTGAAACTGTTTGAACACAGGCACAAATCATGGTTTATTCAGAAGTTGCGCTGAGACTGAGGACGAGACTGGAATATCATGGTGCAGTATTGGACAGGATTGGTAGGTGGAGATGTAAATCTGTGAAAGACAGAAAGGATTATGGAGTTTGAGATCAGTCTGGTTCCTTCTCGTATATTAGTGAGCAATTTTTAAATGGTATTTTGACAGTTATAATTTATGGGGAAGTGAATTTTTGTTTGGAACTGAGAACAATGACTTCCACTTTTCCAAAATTTATATATCATAAGCAGAAATTCAGTTCAACCCGGTTTAGTAGACACATAGGATGACTAACTAGGAACACCAACTATAGCGAGGATGGGATAGTAACCACCTTGAATAATCCAAAGGATACACTTGATCTGCGATGTCAATGAGATCCTAGGCTGAGAAATACCCAAAGATAAACTCCGGTGCATTGTTGGAACATACCAGTCGAATGTTGTAGTTCTGTTCGCCGAGCTGGAAGTTTTTGTTGCAAACGTTCCGTCCCCTGGCTAGGTGACATCATCAGTGCTTGGGAGCCTCCTGCGAAGCGCTTCTTTGATGTTTCCTCCGGTGTTTATAGTGGTCTGTCTCTGCCGCTTCCGGTTGTCAGTTTCAGCTGTCCGCTGTAGTGGTTGGTATATTGGGTCCAGGTCGATGTGTTTGTTGAAGTAGTTTGTGGATGAATGCCATGCCTCTAGGAATTCCCTGGCTGTTCTCTGTCTGGCTTGCCCTATGATAGTAGTGTTGCCTCAGTCGAATTCTTGTTGCTTGTTGTCTGCGTGTGTGGATACTAAGGATAGCTGGTCATGTCGTTTCGTGGCTAGTTGATGTTCATGTATGCGGATTGTTACCAGGGAATTCCTAGAGGCATGGCATTCATCCACAAACTCCATTAACAAACACATCGACCTGGACCCAATATACCAACCACTACAGCGGACAGCTGAAACTGATAACCGGAAGCAGCAGGGACAGACCACTATAAACACCGGAGGAAACATCAAAGAAGCGCTTCGCAGGAGGCTGCCAAGCACTGATGATGTCACCTAGCCAGGGGACGAAACGTTTGCAACAAACACTTCCAGCTCAGCGAACAGAACCACAACAACGAGCACCCGAGCTACAAATCTTCGCACAAACTTTGAATACCAGTCTAATGTTCTCAAATTTTGATCCATTATTGGAACATTCCAGTCTGTTGTTCTCAGATTCTGATCCGCTGTTGGAATATTCCAATCCATGGTCCTTAGATTCTGAACCATTATTGTAACGTTCCAGTGTAATGTTGTCAGATTCTGATTTTTGCTCCTTCTCTCTCTGCAGCTGCTGATCCCTGTTTGTGCTGTCGGTGATGCTCCCAATCATACTATGGGATAACACACTGAACAGAGCCCATTTATCAATGAACAATGGAAACTCCACTGGGTTAATTAGAGTCCACGGAGATTGACATTAATCACAATCACTGAACAAACAGCTCCAGTTAACCCCTTTCAATTCAATACTGACTTTACTGACTTTATTAAAATGCAAAAGAACGTTTAACATTTACAAGTTTGACATGGGATATGTGGGGGTCACCTCGGGAATGAATATTGGAGATGGTAGATTGATGGTGTGTAATCATTCAGTCTGCCTTGGATATTGGAGTAACGTCATAGGATTCTCAGAATATAAACAGGTTTTACTATATATAAATGCAAACATACAGTCTGTAACTACTGACCAGTGATTATAATGTCATTAAAATATGGAGAGAACTTTTCTAGTCCATAATCTGACAGGAACATGTGTCTGAGACAACATGGGTTATAACAGACAAATGGCTTAGATATGTTGACAGAGAATATGATGTGACAAACAATTCAGATGGTTATTCGAGGATCAGAGTGGGCAGGTGAGGGTCATGCTGTTAATTATATCGATGTCAATCAACTGTCATTAAGTAGCATTCACTGGATTTCAATTGCAGTGTGATTATGAGGTTGGGGAGGAGATAGAAAACACAGAGAATTGGGGACATGGCTGCTAAGACTGGAGGGAGGCTACGTGATATTTCCCAGTCATCAGTATTGGAATGTTACTCGTTATAAATCATATGAAGATCAAATTCCAGGATACATCTCCAATGAAGAATGAGGAGAGCCAATATTAACCAAGCGACCAGAAGATATTGGAGCAGAAATTTGGCTTTTCTGCCCATTGAGCATGCTGCGCCATTAAATGAATGGCTGTTAAGCTGCTCAACCCCATTCTTCTGTTTTCTACCTGTAACCGTTGATCCCCTTTACAATCAAGAACTTTTCTGTCTCACTCTTAAATATGCTCAATGACCTGGCTTCGACAGCCTTCTGTGGCAGTGAATTCCATAGATTCGCCACTCTCTGGCTGAAGAAGTTTTTCCTTATCTCTGTTCTAAAGGTGTCCTCTTTACTCTGTCTCTTCGGGTCTTATTCCCTCCTACCATTGGAAATATCTCCCCAATACCCACTCTGTCAAGGTCATTCAGTATTCTGTAAGTTTCAATTAGATCTCATAACATCCTTCTGATCTCTCTCAAATATAGATCCAGAGCCCTCAAATATTCTTCGTATGTTAAGCTTCTCATTCCTGAGACCATTCTCGTGAATCTCCTCAGAAAACGCTCCAAGACCAGTACATCCTTCCTGAGATATGGGATCCAAAATTGGGGCACAATAATTCAAATGTGGTTTGACGAAAGCTTATACAGCCTCAGAAGTACATCCCTGCTTTTATAGTCAAGCCCTTTTGAAATAAATGTCATCATTATATTTGCCTTCCCAGCTACTGACAAGCTGCAAGTTTACCTTTCGAGACTCCTGGACCAGAACTCCCTCGTCTTTTTGCACTTCAGACTTCTGACTTTGCTCTCATTTTCGAAAATCGTCCATGCCTGCATTCTTCCAGGCAAAGTGCATGACCTCATACTTTCCCACGTGATACTCCATCTGCCACATCTTTGCTCAATACGCTAAACTGTGCAAATCTTTCAGTAGGAGAAAGTGAGGAACGCAGATACTGGCGACCAGAGTCAAAAAGTGCGGTGCTAGAAAGGCACAGCCAGTCAGGCGGCATTCAAGGACCAGGAGAGTCGATGTGTCAGGCATAAAGCCTTCTTCAGGAATAAGGGGTGTGGGTGGAAGGGAGCTGAGACATAAATGGAAGGGGCGAGGGCTGGGAGGAAGGGAGCTTGGAAGTTGGTAGCGAGATGAAGGTGGGTGGTGATAGGGATAGGTCAGAATGGAAGGGGGAGTGAGTAGATGGGAAGGAAGATGGACAGGCAGGACAGTTACAGAGCGTGGTGCTGAGTTAGAGGGTTAGATCTGGGATAAGGTAGAGGGAGGGGAGATGAGAAAACTGGTGAAATTGCCCATGATACCGTGTGGTTGGATGGTCCCAAGGTGGAAGATGATGCGTTCATCTCCAGACGTCTAGTGGCTAGAATTTTGGCAGTGGAGGAGGCCAAAAACTTGCATTTCCTTGGAGGAGTGCGAGGGGGAGTTGAAGTATTCAGCCACAGGGCAGTGGGGTTGTTGGATGTGTCTGTCCAAGAGTATTCCCTGAACCGTTCTGCAAGTTACTGGCTGTCTCCTTAGAATTGAGCAGAGCAGGAGCAGTGGACAGAGTAGATGAATTGTCTGGATACACAGGATGTTCTCTGCCGGATGTGGAATGATCCTTTGGGGCCGTGGATGGATGTGAGGTTGGAGATGTTCACATAGTTGTCATACCTCTTGCAGTGGCAGGAGAAGGTGCCAGGAGTGGAAGGTAGCTTGATGGGGAAGGGGGGCGTGGACCTAATGAGGGTGTTGTGAAGGGAATGGCCTCCGCAGAATGCTATAGGGGTGGGGAGGGAAGTATATCTATGGCGGTTGGGTCTGACTGTTAGTGGCAGAAATGGCAGAGGATGATGCATCGTATACTGGGGTTAGTGGGATGGGAGGCAAGGACCAGAGGGGTTCTACCCTTTTTGTAGTTGGAAGGGTGAGGTTGAAGGGTGGAGTTGTGGGAAATTGATGAGATGCGCTAGAGCACCCTCCTGAAGCCGAACCACCTCGTCAATGCTACCTAACTCTCTATCTGTCTTTGCCCTGTTTGAAAACTTAACCAGAATGCCTTCAGTTCTTTCATGTAGATCATTAATGCACAAAGTGAAAAGATGTGATCCTAACACTGAGGCTTGTGGAACACAACTTGTCCCTGGCTGCCCTCTTCAAAATACTCTTTTATCTCCACTCTCTGCTTTCTGTCAGACAGCTAAGCTTCTATCCATGCTAGCACCTTGCCTCATTCTCAATAGCCTCCTGCGTGGCTCCTTGTGAAAGGATTCTTGAGGTGCAGGTGGATAACATCTATTGGTTCGCCTTGGTCTAATCTGCTTGTTACTCACTCAAAGTGTGCTAGTAGGTTGGTCAGGCTTGAACTCCCCTTGATGAAACATGCTGATTCTGTCCTATTTTACCAACGACCTGCAAGTATTCAGAAATCCCATCATTCACGATGGATTGCAGGATGTTACCTACAAAAAAGATTAGGCTAATCAGTCTGTAATTTTACATCTTCTGCCCAAATCCCTTATTAAACGGGGTGTCACGTTAGCAATTTTCTAGCCTCTTGACCCTTTCCTGAATTTAGTCGTTCGTGAAAGATTACCAGTTACGCTTGCACTCCCTCTTCAGCTATCTCCCTTACAATGCTGGGTTGTAGTCTATCTGGTCCAGGTAATGTACCCACATTCAGGCCATTCAGGTTTCTAACCTGTTCTTCTGGATGATGGCCATCATACTCAGCTCTGCCCTCTCACTCTCTTCAAATTTTGGGAAATTACTCGTGTCTTCCATCGTGAAGACTGATGCAAAGTTCCTCAGTCATTTCTTTGTTTCCCACTACTGCCTCTAGCATCATTTTCCAGTGGTTCATATTCACTTTTACCTCTCTTTTGCACTTTGTATATCTAAAGAATCTCTTACATTTTCCTATTTATTATTGGTTAGCTTACCCCTATATTTAATAATCTCCCTCCTTATTTATTTTTTCTTGCCCTCTGTTGGTCTTTGTAAATTTCCCAATTCTCTAGTTTCGCACTGCCCCTCACCACATTATACACTTACTCTTTTGCTTGTATGCAATCCCTGCCTTCCCTTGTCAGCCCTGACTGCCTCATCCTCCCTGTACCATGCCTCTATTCCTCAGCAGGAATCTCTGCAGTGTCCCCTGATTTAATCTTGGTATGTCCTGCCATTGCTGTTCCCCAGACCTTCCTGCTCGACCCCTCTCCCGGCCAATTCTACCCAGTTTCTACCTTATGCCTCTGTAGTTGCCTTTATTCAGCTGAAATACTGTTACCTCTGATTCTGCCTTCTCTCTCTCGAATTGCAGAATAAATTCAAACATGTCCTGATCACTGCCTCCGAAGTTTTCCTTCACCTTATGCTCGTTTATCTAGCCGCCTCATTAAATCCAATATCATCTGTTCCCAAGTGGGCTCCACCACAAGCTGCTCCAAAAAGCCATCTCGTGGAAATTCCTGAAATTCCTTTACTTGTGAACCACTACCTGATTTTCCCAGTCTCCCTGCATATTAAAATCTCCCATAATCATTGCACTTTGCCTTTCCTACACATCTTTTCTATCTCCTGGTGTATCTTGTGCCTCAGCTCCAGACTACTCTTTGATGGATTGTACAAAACTCCAACTGTGGTTGTCTTATATTTGTGGTTCCTCAATTCTACCCACGCAGATTCTACACCATCTAACCATACTTCCTTTCTTATTATTGATTTAGTTTGATTTCTTACTAATAATACAAATCCACTCCCTCTGCCCACCTGCCTATGTTTTCGATAGGATATATGTCTTTGAATATCCTGATCCCCTTGCAATCACATCTCCGTGATGCACATCATCACTGCCAATTTAAATCAGCGCCGCAAACTCATTTACCTTATTCCTTATACTGCATGCATTCAGATATGACACCTTCAGTCCTGTATTAACCGTCCCTCCTCTCAGTGCTATTCGTTTGTCCAGTGTGCTTGAATTTTGATACGTTAAAATTTTCCAGATGCTCTATCCTATTTGTGTCTGTGCTGGAGATTTTAACAAACTCTCCTGAGTTCTGTACTTTTGCCTACTCTTTTAATTCTGCTTTTCTAATTAAACCCTATAACTGCACCCCACCCCGCACACACTTACACGCTCCTAATCAGTTTAAAGATCTGTCTACAGCCCTGGTTAGGATTCACTCGGACTCTGGCCCCACTACGGTTCAGATGAAGACTGCCCCATCGGGACAGGTCCTTTCTTCCTCAGTAATAAAATGTGTTTATTCAACACAAAATACAGGGACAAAAAACGCTTTTCTGTACATACCAAAGTAGGAAAATTACAAAGACACGAAGTTGTTAAAATACACTCACGATATTGAGCTATATGAATTGAAATGTGAATTACAAAACCAAGGAAGTGGTGTGCAAACTTTATCAATCATTATTTGACCCACAGCTGAGACCCTGATTTCCCCTCTGTCTGTAATCCCCCTCACTGAGATTCTCTAGCCCTGTCTCTCACACAATGTCTAGAGGGGCTACAAGTTTATGTTTGCCCAGAATATTTAAATTAATCCACCTTCTCCCTGGAACCAATCTATTCTTCTTTTGGATTGTTTTTAACTGTCAGCAACCCAGCTCTGGGATGTAATTGATGATAAATGATCTGGGATGACAGCCAGTATCAGCGGAGTGCTCACAGGGTATGGCACCAGACAAAGGGCTTACAGTCTCTGGGAGTTTCTAAATAAAGTTTCTATGTATTTCTCTTAATGCTGTCTCCTGATAACTTCACACTCGTCTGACACCCCTTGCTCATCCTGTCGCGCCGTGTTCTCTCCATTCTGTTTATCTCACTTCACTTTATTTCTCTCTGTTTATCTCTCTCTCTCCCTCTCAGTCTATCTCCGATCATTTCTCTATTTTTAAGCTGCGCAGATTGAGAGCTCGTGAACACATGGTGGGCTGAATGGCCTCCTTCTGTGCTGGATTAATTCTGAAGTTCTCTGACCCACAGTACAGCCTTGAGGTGCCTGGAGAGACAAGCTGGTCCAGTGAAGGATACAGAGCACAATCATCCATTACCTCTTCCCGTTCTCTGACATGCAACGGCCTTGAAATATCTGTTCAAACAAACAGACTCCTCACATTAAAATCAGCACACTTCAGACTGCCAGCTCCATTGTGTTCAGTACCCTCTGCCTGTTTGTTGTTGGTCTTATCTGTACTGGTATTAATCTCCAACTCCTCCTCAGTCACTGCAACTGTGGACAAACTGCTGTGCTATTCCACACCCCTCCCCCCGCCCCCTCTCCCCCACCAACGCTACACACTAGATTAAACCCTCCTGAGGGATAATAGCAAAACTGCCTGCCAGGAGATTGCTGCTAGTTCAGGTCTGTCCCGTCCTTCCTGTGTATATCCTACTGAGCCGGAAATCCTAATGATCTACACATCGGAGATTGCTGCCAGTTCAGCTCCATCCCATCCTTCTTATGTACATCCTACTGAGCCGGAAATCCCAATGATCCACATATCGGAGATTGCTGCCAGTTCATGTGCGTCCCGTCCTTCTTGTAAATATCCTAATGACCCAGGAATCCCAAAGACCCACATATCAGAGATTGCTGCCTGTTCAGGAACATCCCGTCCATTTTGTGTATATCCTCCTGACCCGGGAATCCCAATGTTCCACATATCGGAGATTGTTGCCAGTTCATGTCCATCGCATCCTTCTTACGTACATTCTATGACCCGGGAATCCCAATGATCAACATATCCGAGATTGCCGCCACTTCAGGTCCATCCCGTCCATGTTATGTACATTCTACCGACCCGGGAATCCCAATGATTCACATGTCAGAGATTGTTGCCAGTTTATGTGCATCCCGTCCTTCTTGTGTATATCCTACCAAGTCGGGAATCCCAATGATCCACTTATCAGAAATACTGCCACTCAACCAGCTTTTTGGTCGTGTATTTAACTATGCCACCTTCCTATCCCTAACCTCACTCGCACGTGACTTATTCTAGTGTCTCCAAATTTCAAATATCCTTTCAGCACAACTCCAGCAAGGCCTTACCATTTAAGTGGATAGACTTGATAATAAAAACTTCAGTGTGACCTCATTAACCCGGAAGGCGGAATCCACTGATTCAGTCCAATGACCCGAGGACCTCATATCTATCACTTCCATCAAACCTGTTTGACAAGTTATACATATGGACCATCTATTTGCAGATGGACGAGGATAAACAGAAGACAAGAAAATGTCAGAGTAGATGGATGTCATTCAGCCTGTTTACTCTGCTTTGCTATTCAATTGGATTTTAGTTATTCTGTTCCTTGCAATGGCAGGGTCTTTACCCAGCATCCCCAGCGAGTCAGAATGTGCCCAGTTTTGTGTGCACAGTCCTGCGAAGTGCCAGGCGATGGGGTGTGGGAAGTCCCATGTGTAGCACAAGGAAAGGCTGCATGTAGTGACGATGGACTGAGGGACTGAAAATGATGGAATGGGTATCAAGGGACACTGCACCCAGACAAGTGACCGGGCAAGATTCCTAAACACCCAGGGAACTCGAGAACCACGGGTGCTTTTACAAACACTTGTCACATTTGCTGCATGTCTCCATCAAACAAAAGCAAAAACACTGTAGATGGTAGAAATTCGAAGCAAACACAGAGACGTACTGTGGAGAGAGAAAGGAGATAATGTTCCCAATGCAGACATGGGTAGAATGTTGAAACTCCACACAGGCAGAGTCCAGAGATTGGAATTGAACCCGAGTCCCAAGCATTGTGAGGCAGCATTGCTGAGTCACCGTGCTGCCTAATGATGAATAATTGGGGTTAGTATGGTTAGAGGCATAGATACTATTCTCTGTGACCAGGGTTGAGAATCCTGAAGGTTGGGTTTGTGATATGTCATCTCGGCTGCAGAAGTACTTGGGTCTGTGTAGGTACAAACGGCCGAACAAACAAACGACAATGAGAAGACGGACGGTTAATACAGGATTGAACTGTTATATCGGAATGCGTGCAGTATAAGGAATAAGGTAAATAAGCTTGTGACCCAAACTCAAATTGGCAGGTCCGACATGATGGGCATCATAGTGACATCGCTGCAAGAGGATCAGGATTGCGAGCTGAATATTTAAGGATATTCATCCTGTCGAAAGGATAGGCAGTTGGGCAGAGAGCTAGATTTGTCTCATTAGTAAGAAATCAAGTTGAATCAATAATAGGAAATGAAGTAAGGCTAGGTGGTGTAGAAACTGTGTCAGTAGAATTGAGGAAACAAAAAGGTGAAAAAAATGCAATTGGAGGTATGCACATGCCGCCAAACAGCAGTCAGGAGATGGGGTGCAAGATATACCAGGAACTAGAAAGGTCTGTAGGGAAGGCAACGTTATAGTGATCATATTGGATTTCATTATGCAGGTGGACTGCGAATTCAAGTTGATAGTGATTTGCAGGAAAGGGATTTGTGGAATGGCTATGAGATGGCATTTTGGAACATCTTGTGCAGGCAGCCTAGATGAGGGGAGCTTAAAGTGAAGGAAATCATAGGAGGCAGTGATCATAATATGATTGAATTCACTCTGCAATTTCATATGGAGAAGTTAAAATCAGAAGTAACGTTATTACAGCGGAATAAAGGCAATTACAGAGGCATGAGAGAGGAGCTGGGTTGAATTGACTGGTAGACGGGCCCAGCAGGAAAGACAGTGGAACAGCAATGGCAGGAAATTTTTGGAGTAACTCAGGATACAGAAGAGATTTATCCTAAGGAAAAAGAGGCTTGTACAGGTAGGATGAGGCAACCATAGATGACTAGGAAAGTCAGGTATAAAGTTAAAGCAAAAGAGAAAGCATATAATGTGGCGAGGGGTAGTGGAAAACCAGAGAATTTGGAAGCTTACAAAGGCAAAACAGAGGGCAAACAAAATAAAATAAGCAGGGAGATTATTAAATATGGGGGTAAACTAGCCACTAATATAAAGGAATACTGCAAGAGTTTCTTTCAATATATAAAGTACAAAAGAGAAGCAAAAGTGGGCATTGGACTGTTGGGAAATGATACTGCAGAGGTAGTAGTGCTGAACACGAAAAAGACCGAGGAACTGAATAATTACTTTGCGTTAGTTTCACGGTGGAAGATCCGAGTAATACCTTAACATTCAAGAGAGTGAGAGGCCTGGGCTGAGTATGATGGCCATTACAATGGAGAACGTGCTAGAAAAAACTGAATGGCCTGCAGCTGGTTAAATATCCTGGACCGGATGCATGACATCCCAGTGATAATAGACAATAGACAATAGATGCAGGAGTAGGCCATTCTGCCCTTCGAGTCTGCACAACCATTCCATATGATCATGGCTGATCATCCTTAATCAGTATCTTGTTCCTGCCTTATCTCCATAACCCTTGATTCCACTATCCTTGAGAGCTCTATCTAACTCTTTGTTCAATGAATCCAGAGACTGGGCCTCCACTGCCCTCTGGGGCAGAGCATTCCACATAGCCACCACTCTCTGGGTGAAGAAGTTTCTCTTCATCTTTTCTCTAAATGGTCTACCCCGTATTTTTCAGCTGTGTCCTCTGGTTCGGCACTCACCCATCAGCGGAAATATGTTTCCTGCCTCCAGAGTGTCCAATCCTTGAATAATCTTATATCTCTTAATCAGATCCTCTCTCAGTCTTCTAAACCCAAGGGTATACAAGCCCAATCGCTCCAGTCTTTCAGAGTAAGGAAGTCCCACCATTCCAGCAATTGACCTCGTGTACTTACGCTGCACTCCCTCAATAGCCAGAATGTCTTTCCTCAAATTTGGAGACCAGAACTGCACACAACACTCCAGGTGTGGTCCCTCCTGTATAGCTGCAGAAGAACCTCTTTGCTTCTATACTCAATCCCTCTTGTTATGAAGGCAAGCATGCTATTAGCCTTCTTCACTAAATGCTGTACCTGCATGCTTACCTTCATTGACTGGTGTACAAGAATACAGCTCTCTTTGTACTGCCCCTTTACCTAAATTGAATCCATTTCGGTACCAATCTACCTTCCTGTTCTTGCCACCAAAGTGGATAACCATACATTTATCCACATTAAACAGCATCTGCCATGCATCTGATCACTCACTTAACCTGTCCAGGTCACCCTGCAATCTCCTAACATCCTCCTCATATTTCACCCTGCCACCAAGCTTAGTATCATCAGCAAATTTGCTAATGTTATTACTAATACCATCTTCTATATTATTAATATACATTGTAAAAAGCTGCGGTCCCAGCACTGATCCCTACGGTACCCCACTGGTCACTGCATGCCATTCCAAAATGGAACCGTTTATCACTACTCTTTACTACACAACTTTCAATCCAAGTTAGTACTTTGCCCCCAATACCATGCGCCCTAATTTTGCTGACTAACCTCCTATGTGGGACTTTATCAAAAGCTTTCTGAAAGTCCAGGTACACTACATCTCCTGGATCTCCCTCGTCCATCTTCAGAAGATTCTGCATCAGGCGACTCTCTATGTGGAGTTTGCACATTCTCCCCATGTCTGCGTGGGTTTCATCCGGGTGCTCCGGTTTCCTCCCACAATCCAAAAAATGTGCAGGTTAGGTGAATTGGCCATACTAATTTGCCTGTAGCGTTAGGTGAAGGGGTAAGTGTAGGGGAATGGGTCTCGGTGGGATGCGCTTCGGCGGGCCAGTATGGACTTGTTGGGCCGAACGGCCTGTTTCCGCATTGTAATCTAAACTAAAAATCTAAATTAGTCCAGCATGATTTCCCCTTCAGAAATCCATGCTGAGTCTGTCCTATCCTGTTACTATCCAGATATGTCGTAATTTCATCCTTTGTAATAGACTCCAGCATCTTTCCCACCACTGAATTCAGACTAACTGGTCTATAATTTCCTGCTTTCTCTCTCCCACGTTTGTTCAAAAGTGGTAAAACATTAGCTACCCTCCAATCTGCAGGAACTGATCCCGAATCTATCGAACTCTGGAAAATAATCACCAACTCATCCACGATTTCTTGAGCCACCTCCTTCAGTACCCTGGAATGTAGACCATCAGGCCCCAGGGACTTATCAACCTTCAGACCTCGCAGTCCCTCCAACACCAATTCCTCGCAAATATAAATTCCCATAAGTTCAGGTCTTTCAGCCACTGTTACCTTAGGGAGATTGCTTGTGTCTTCCCCAGTGAACACAGATCTGAAGTACCAATTCAATTCTTCTGCCGTTTCTTTGTTCCCCGTAATATATTCCTCTGTTTCTGTCTTCAAGGACCAAATTTTATATCTAACCATTATTTTTTGCCTTTCACATACCTAAAAAAGTTTTTACTATCCTCCTTTACATTTTTGGCCAGTTTACCTTCGTACCTCATTTTTTCTCTGCGTATTTCCTTCTTAGTAATCCTCTGTTATTCTTTAAAAGCTTCCCAGTCTTCCTCTTTCCCACTTATCTTTGCTATGTTATACTTTTTCCCTTTTAACGTTATATGTTTCTTAACTTCCCTCGTCAACCACGGCCACCCATGCCTCCTCCTAGGATCTTTCTTCCTTTTTGTAATGAACTGCTCTTGCATCTCCTGCATTATACACAGAAATATCCGCCATTGTTCCTCCACTGTCATCCCTGCTAAGGTATTGCACCATTGTACTTGGGCCAGCTCGTCCTTCATAGCTCCATAGTTCCCTTTATTCAACAGAAATATTGTCACTTCAGATTGTACCCTCTCCCTCTCAAATTGCAGATTGAAGCTTATTGTATTATGGCCACGACTTCCCAATGGCTCCTTCACTTCGAGGTCGCTGATCAATTCTGGTTCGTTGCACAATACTAGATCCAGAATTGCCTTCTCCCTGGTAGACTCCAGCACCAGATGTTCTAAGAATCCATCTCGGAGGCACTCCACAAAGTCTCTTTCTTGAGGTCCAATACCATCCTGATTCTTCCAGTATAACTGCATGTTGAAATCTCCCCATAAGGAAGATAGCTGAAGAGGGAGTGGGGGCGATAGTGGTGATCTTTGAGGAATCACTAGAATAAGGAACTGTCCCAGAGCACTGGAAACCCACTAACGTGACACCCTATTTTAACAAGGGAGCAAGGAAAAAGACAAAAAAGTCCAAAATGACTAGTTGAACCTCAGTCGTGGGTAAGATCCTGGAATCCATATTGAAGGATGAGATTTTGGAAAAGTTGGAAGTGTTTGGTAAAATAGGGCAAAATCAGTATCGTTTTCGTCAAGGGAAGGTCATGCCTGACAAATCTGTTGGAATTACTTGAAGATTAAATGAGCAGGCTTGACCAGGCACAACCAATGGATATTTTCCACCTGGACTTCAAGAAGGACTTTGACAAGGTGTCACAGAGGAGATTACTGCGTATGATAAGGGTCCGTGATAAGAGGCAAGGGAGTGGCATGAATAGAAGCTTGTCTGTCCGGCAGAAAGCAGAGAGTGGGAATGAAATGGTCCTTCTCAGGATGACAGCCGCTGACAAGTGGTGTTCCACAAGGCTCAGTGTTGGAATCGTATCTTTTCAATTGTTATGTTAACATTCTCGATGATGGAACTGAGGGAACTCTGGCTAAGTTTGCAGACGATACAAAGGTAGACAGATAGACAGGTCATACTGAGGAGGCAGAGAAGCTGATGAAGGATTTGAACAGGTAAAGAGATTGGCAGATGCTTTCCAACATTGGAAAGTATGAAGTCATGCACTTTCGCATGAAGAAAAGAGGCATGCACTATTTTCTAAATTGGGACAAAAATCAGAAATCTGAAGTGCAAAAGGACTAGGAAGTTCTAGTGCAGGGTTCTCTCAAGGAGGGCTTGCAGGTTGAGGCAGTAGTCAGTAGGGCAATTGCATTTATTATTGATGGTGTTTATTACGAGAGGAATTTAATATAAAACAGGTTGTACACAGCTCTCGTCAGATAAAATTTGGAGTATTGCGCGAAATTGTGAGCCCCATATATCGGGAAGGATGTAGTGGCCCTGGAGCATGTGCAGAATATTTTCATGAGAATGGTCGAAGTAATGAAAAGCTTATAGTATGAGGAATGTTTGAGGGCTCTGGTTCTATACTTGATAAATTTTAGAAGGATGAGAGGGAATGTAATGGAAATATATAGAATACTGAATGACCTGTACAGAGTGGATGTTGATAAGATGTTTCCATTGGACGAGGACCCGAGGGCACAGCCTTAGATTAAAGGGAACACTTTTTAGAACAGAGATAAGGAGAAACCTCTTTAACCAGAGAATGGTGAATCTTTGAAAGTTATTGCCACAGGAGGCTGTGAGAAAACGTCATTAAGTATTTGAGACGGACATAGATAGGTTTTTGATTATCTGGGGATCAAGTTTTATGGGGAGAAGTTCGGACAATGGGTTTGAGAAACCTATCAGCTATGATTGAATTGCGGAGCAGACTCGATGGGCTAATTGTCCTAATTTCTGTTCCTCTGTCTTATCATCTTATGGTCTAAATCTCGAAGGGGCACCTTGCATCTCTGAGAAGATGGAATCAGGTTCTTCA
This sequence comes from Chiloscyllium plagiosum, assembly GCF_004010195.1. Taxonomy (NCBI): domain Eukaryota; kingdom Metazoa; phylum Chordata; class Chondrichthyes; order Orectolobiformes; family Hemiscylliidae; genus Chiloscyllium; species Chiloscyllium plagiosum. The sequence continues at coordinate 16,738,390 of NC_057717.1, forward strand.
TGAAGGTCAGAAGCCGGTGGGTGCAGTTAATTGTTTTACAATGAAGGTATTGTGGCTGTTGTTGGGGTGCTGGATAATATGACATTCAGTGCAGGATCACACACAAACTGCACTGTAATAATGTGGTGAGAGATTTTTCAAAACCTGACCTCTCTGTCTCTCTCAATCAACGTGGGGAGTGGGGGCTAGGGTGGGTAGGCGTAACGACCTACCAGGCACTTGAACTATCCTGAATCTAGCATCCTGAGTGAAACAGCAGTCATGGAATTTATCACCATCTCATTGTCTGTTTAGAATATCATGATTGTCCATTCCTCTCAGGGTTCTACGCAATTACCTCTTATTCTCTCACATCTCTAGAGATCAATCTGCACTCATTCCTCATGGTGTCAGGGATTAATCTGGTGAAACTCCTTTTCACTCTCTCTGTGGTAAGGAGATCACTACTTATAAAGGAGAGAAAATCTGTCCACAATACCCCAAATACTGCCTGAACAACACTCTCAGGTTTGATCACACTAACCTCTTTCCCTCCGTTTCTTTCGTGTGACACAGCAAACCATTCATTTACAATGCACTGCCACTGCACTGATGTGGAATTTAAAACCCCATCCTTACATCTGTAAGTCAGCATCAAAAAAGTCAACAGCAGAGGTGCCTATCGAGATGGACGTCACTCTTGGGAGAGACTCGATCACAAATAAAACACCTAAAAAAGTGAATGGCTGCCTACCTGAATGGAAACGAGCTGCAGGAATATGGGATACAGGCCGAGGAAAGGAACTATTTTTACTTTTGTTCTTCCCTCATGGGATGTGTGCAGCCCACATCCACTAATATCATTTATTGTATCCGTTGCTCCCGATGCGGTCTCCTCTACATTGGGGAGACTGGGCGCCTCCTAGCAGAGCGCTTTAGGGAACATCTCCGGGACACCCGCTTCAATCAACCACACCGCTCCGTGGCCCAACATTTCAACTCTCCCTCCCGTTCTGCCGAGGACATGGAGGTCCTGGGCCTCCTTCACCGCCGCTCCCTCGCCACCAGACGCCTGGAGGAAGAACGCCTCATCTTCTGCCTCGGAACACTTCAACCCCAGGGCATCAATGTGGACTTCACCAGTTTCCTCATTTCCCCTTCCCCCACCTCACCCTAGTTCTAAACTTCCAGCTCAGCACTGTCCCCATGACTTGTCCGGACTGTCCTACCTGCCTCTCTCCTTTTCCACCTATCCACTCCACCCTCTCTTCCCTGACCTATCACCTTCATCCCCTCCCCCACTCACCCATTGTACTCTATGCTACTTTCTCGCCACCCCCACCCTCCTCTAGATTATCTCTCCAAGATTCAGGCTCACTGCCTTTATTCCTGATGAAGGGCTTTTGCCCGAAACGTCGATTTGGAAGCTCCTTGGATGCTGCCTGAACTGCTGTGCTCTTCCATCACCACTAATCCAGAACCTGGTCAGGCCAGCATGTTACACCGACCTTGAACTGAGTGGCTGGTTCAGCTGTTCCACAGGACAGTCAAAAATAAAACACATTGCTGTGTGTTTGCAGTTACACAGAGACCTGACCAGGGAAGGATGATCCACTGCCTTCTCTAAAGGACTTCAGACAAGCCGATATCAACAACTTATTATTCTTTGGCTCTAGATTATGAGCCAATGACGTGACTACCATACACTGTCTTCCCACCTTTCAGATTCTCTGCAGAGAACACGTTAAACACCTCAAGTGCAATTATTTTGCAATGGACACGTGGTAAGAAGATACTTGAAACAGATGCCTCCGGAATTAACAAAGGCGCAAACTATGTTTATTCAGGAGTTGCATTGAGGCTAAAAAGGAGACTGGGACGTTTTAATGGTGGTACTGGACAGGAGTGGAATGTGGGGAGGATATGGAGATGTAAACTTTGCAGAAGAAAATGAATAAAGGAGGTTGAGAACAGTATGTTTCATCCTTGCATATTGATGAGTAATTTGTAAATAATAATTTGCTAGTTATAATTTCTGAAGAATGGAAGTCAAAAAAGTTGCCTTGCACCTTTCCAAAATCTACGTATCATGAACATCAATTCAGTTCAGACCATTTCACTAGAAAGACAGAGTGACTTACCAGGAACACCAACGATTGCAAGAATAGGATAATAACCAGCTGTAATAACCATCAGTACATCTTCAATCCGATATGTTAATATCCAAGGCTGGGAAAGCCAGTAAAGACCATCAGATAAACTCCTGTCCATTGTTGGAACATTCCAGTATATTGTTCTGAGATTCTTATTTCTTCTCCACCTCTCTCTGGAGTTGCGGATCCCTGCTACTGCTGTTGGTCATGCTCCCGCTCATACAATGGGATAAAACACTGAAAGAATTCCCTTATTGATAGAAGAGAGAAACTCTCTTTGAATTCAATGCTGTTTTATTAAAATTTAAAATAACTTTGAACATTTATGCATTCTAGATGTGACATGTGAGTGTGACTGAAGGAAGGAATGTTGGAGATGGCATATTGATTGTGTGTAATCATTCAGTCTGCCTTGTATATGGAAGTAATGCCACAGGTTTAACTGCACATGAACATACCTCTCTACTCTTAAATGGAGAAATAAATCCTGTAACTACAGATCAGTCATTGCAAAATCAGTAAAACATTGATAAAGCATCTACCATCCATTATCTGATAGCAAAATGTGCCTCAGAAAACGTAGGTTATAACAAACAATTGGTATGGATATGTTAACAGAGAATTGCACGTGACAAACACAAATCAGATTATTATTCCAGGATCAGAGAGGGCAGGTGTGGATTATGTTGTTGATGTTATCGATGTTAAGGAACTGCGATGAAGTGTAATTTAATGGACTTCAAGTACATTGTGATTATGGCATTGGGAAAAAGACAGAAGATGGAGAGGAGTGGGGCAATGGCTGTTTAGACTGGGCGGAGGGACAGTGATGTTCGCCAGTCACCAGTATTGGAACGACACTCTTTATAACTCATATGAAGAACAGATTCAATGATACATCTAAAATGAGGAATCAGCAGAGATAATATGAATGAAATGCGTTTATGCAATATAAAATACAGGAACAGATAATTTTCTGTACATACCAATATATGCAAAGTATAAAGAGATAAGATTGTTAAAGTGCATTCCTAAAACTGAGCTATATAAATTGAAATGTGGATTACAAAACTAGGGAAGTGGTATATAAAGTTTATCAATCATTATTTGACCCACAGCTGAGATGATGATTTTACCTCTGTCAGTGATCTCCCTCACTGAGATTCTCTAGCCCAGCTTCTCACACAGTCTCATGGGGTGGTTATCATTTCCTGCTGCGCTTGGCACAGTCCATTTAAAAACTCCGCCTTCTTCATGGAACCAATCTATTGGACTAATGCCCGATGTTTAGCTGTCAGTAAACAACTCTGTGGCATTATTAGAAATAAATGATCTGGGATGTCAGCCAGTATCATCATAGTGCTCAGACGGTATGGCGCCTAGACAAAAGGCTTGCAGTCCAGAGGAAATTCTAAATAAAACATCTAACTTCTGTCTATCCATACTTATCAACCCTAATGCGGTCTTCTGATCTATCTAACTTCACCCTCATCTAACATCTCTCCCTCTCCCGCTCAATCAGTCACTCCCATTTCCATCCTCTCTCAGTTTATCCCCCTTCATTTTCTTTTTCTCTGTTTATTTCTCTCACACACCATCGATCTCCACATACTCTCTCTATCTCCAATTGTGCAGTTGGAGAGCTTGTAATCCCAAGATGGGCTGAATGGTCTCCATTTGTGATTTAATAATGCTGTGGTTCTCTGACCCACAATAAATAGGTGCCTGGGGAAACATGCTGGTCCGGTGAAAGGTCCGGTGCACAATCACCTATTATCACTTCCTGTTCTTCTCTGATGTGCAGCTGCCTTGAAGTGTCTGTTTAAACAAAACAGACTGAATGAAATTCGAGCTTCGGGAGGACATACATGACCGTATGTTTCAATCAGTATTTAATGAAGGATGAGGTTCCAGAATAACATAAGCAATGAATGAAAAAACAGGGCAAGACAAGAAATGGCAGCTGAGTACAACATGTGGTTCCAAGGAGGCCTCATGGTATTATGGTTAGATTATCAATCCAGAAAATCAGCTCCTCTTCTGTGGACACGAGTTCGAATCCCACCTCGGCAGATGGTGGGAATTCAATTCAATTTTTATTTTAAATCCCTGAAATTAAGAATCTACTGATGAGAATGAAATCATTGCCGGTTGACAGAAAATCCATCTGGTTCACTGATATCACTCAATGAAGGAATCTTGCATCCTCACCTAGTCTGGCTGACATGCGACTCCAGACTAAAGCAATATTTTTGACTCTCAATCGCCCTCTGAATTCGTCTAGCATGTCATTCACTTGTACCAATCGCTACAAAGTGTCAAAGAAATGAAACCGATGGACCATCTGGCATCGCACTTGGCACCAGAAAAGTTAACATTACAACCATCACTGGAGAACCTGCACAGTCTTCCTTAGTAACATCTGAGGGTTCGTGCCAACATTGGGACAACTGCCTTCCAGACAAGTCAAACAACACCCTTACATAGTCATACTCACGGAATCATACCTTACAGATATAACCCAGACACCACCAGCACCATCCCTGGATATGTACTGTCCCAAAGGCAGGACCGATCCAGCAGAGGGAGCAGCTCAGTGCGATACAGTCGGGAGGGAGTTGCCTGGGAGACCTAAATTTGATTCCGGACACAATGAAGTTCCATGGCTTCAGATTGAACATGGGCAAAGAAGTCTCTTACTAATTACCACGTCATGTCCTTCCTCAGCTGAATCAGTACTCGTCCATGTTAAACCAATGACTGTGGCAAGGGCACAAAAAGTATTCTGGCTGGGGATTTCAAAGTCGACAACCAAGAGTAGTTTGGCAGCAGATTACTGATTATGCTGATCGGGTCCTAAAGTACATAGCTACTTGACTGGGTCTGGAGAAGGTCGTGAGGGAATGAAAGAGAGGAGAAAAGCCATACCTGACCTCATCCTTACCAATCTACAAACTACAGATGCATCTGTCCATGACAGTATCGGTAAAAGTGACCACCACACTGTCTCTTTGGAGACAAAGTCTCACGGTCGCATTGAGAATAAACTCGATTGCGTTGTGTGGCATTATCACCATGCTAAATACAACAGACTTCGAACAGATCTAGCAACTCAAGAGTGAGCATCCATAAGACACTGTGGACCATTAATAGCAGCAGAACTACTCAACTACAATCTGTAACGTCACGGCCCAGCATATCCCCCAATCAATCATTTCCATCAAGCCAGCAGATCAACTCTGGTTCAATGGAGAGTGTAGGAGGGCATGCCAGGAGCAGAAACAGGAATATATGAAGATAAAATGTTAATCTGCTGAGTTTTCCAAACACATATACCTGCGTGCCAAATAGCATAACGAGCAAGGGACAGACAGATCTAAGCTATCCCACAACTAATGCATCAGATTTAAGCTCTGCAGTCTTGCTAATCCGATCGTGAATGGTGGTGGATAGTTAACTCACTGGAGTAGATGTTTCCACAAATATCCCTATCCTCAATGATGGAAGAGCCGAGAATATCAGGGAAAATGATAAGGCTGAAGCTTTCGCAGACGTCTTCAGTCAGAAGTTTTGAGTGGATGATCCATTTCAGCCTCCTCCGTGGTCCCCATTATTACAGTTAGCAGTCTTCAGCAAATTCAATTAACTGATATCCAGAAACGATTGACGGTACAGGATACAGCAAATGGTATTGGGCCCTGATTACATGATAACAATAGTGCTGAAGACTTGTACTCCAGCACTTCCCACTCCCCTCGCCAAGTTGTTCCAGTACGGTTACAAACGGACAATGGGAAAAACGGCTCAAGTATGTTTTGTACATAAAACGCAGGACAAAGTCAGCCCATCCAAATTCCGCCTCATCAATCTACTATCCATCATCAGTAAAGTAATGGAAGGTGTCATCAACAGTGTTATCAAGCAGCACCTGTTCAGCAATAACCTGCTCGGGGACGCCCAGTTTGGGATTTGCCAAGGTCACACAACCCCTGACCTCATCACAGCCTTGGTTCAAACAAAGAAAAATGAACTGAATTCCAGTCCTTGACATCAAGGTTGCATTCTGCCAAATATGATATCAAGGAGCCCAAGTTAAAATTGGATCGCCGGCCAACACTCCACTATTGGAGTCATACCTGACAGATAGGCAGATGGTCATTGTTGTTGAAGGTCAGCCATCTCAGCTCCAGAACATCTCTGCAGTAGTCCCTTAGGATAATGTCCTAGGTCCAAATATCTTCAGTTGCTCCAACAATGACCTTCCTTCCATCATAAGGTCGGAAGTGGGGATATTCGGCAATGACTGCACAATGTTCAGCACCATTCACAAATGCTCAGACACAGAAGTAGTTCATGCCCAAATGCAACAAGTTCTGGACGATATCCAGGATTGGGCTGGCAAGTGGCAAATAACATTCGCAAATCCAGACAATGACCATCACCAACAAGAAACAATATAACCACTTATTATTCAGCAGCATTGTTATAACTAAATATACTGGGGTTATCATTGACCAGAAACTCAGCTGGACTCGCCACGTAAATATAAGAGCAGATCGGAGGCTAGCAATACTGTGCGAGTAACTCACCTCCTGACCACCCAAAGCCTGTCCACCATCTACAAGGCACAAGTCAGGAATGAGATGGAATAATCCTCACTTGCCTGAATGAGTGCAGCCCCAACAACACTAAAGAAGCTTGACACCATCCAGGACAAAGAAGCCCATTTGATTTGCATCACATCCAGAAGCATTCACTCCCTTCTCCACGGTCGCTCAGGAGCAGCAGTGTGCACAATCTACTAGACACAATGCAGAAATTCCCTAAAGACATTCAGACAGCTCCTTCCAATCTCGCAATCACTTCCATCTAGAATGACAAGGGCAGTACACTTTTGGGACCACCACACTTTCAAATTCCCTTCCAAACCAGTCAACATACTGTTTGGAAATATATTGCCATTCCTTCACTGTTGCTCGGTCAAAACCCTGGAATTCCCTCCTTAATCACAAGTGGGTCAACGCACAACAGGTGGATTGCAGCAGTTTGAGAAGCACCACCTTCTCAAGGGGGCAACTAGGGACAGGCAAGAAATGCTGGGTCCATCCAGCGATTCCCATGTCCAAAACAGAGTTTTTTAAAATTAGTTCCAAATTGATCATCTCGATGGGACAGGTTATCTGATTTGAACATGAACAGGAAAACAATACTTCTAATATTGAACATTTTAGACTTTTCTGTTATTTGAAGAGTGTTTAGTATTTGATGACTTATTGTTGCTGAGTGCTTTGATAAAGTGCATCTGTTTTGTTAAAATCAACAAAACTGGCGTAACAGGATCCATCCTTCGAAAATACCCAGATAGAAAATGACAATCATTGTAGAGACAATGTACTCCCGCCAGGTGAGACTCACAGATAGGCGCTTATATTCAACAGATTAATGGACCACTGGCCGACACTGAATCCCCAGACCGTCCATATCACAGGGGTTACCATTGACCAGAACGTGATGTCAAATCAACATACAAACACAAGGGTTACAAGAGCAGGTCAGAGACTTACAATTCTGCACTGAATAATAGACCCTATGACCTAAAGGGCATGGGATGTAGCAATATATTTAGGCCATTCAGCCCATCCCTTCAACCTGAAACAGTGCTGTTTGTCATTGTCTCTCTTACTAGTGGAAATATCTTCTACACACTGACTGTATCAATCTTTGCAGTAATCGATCAGTTTCAATCAGACACCCCTGCTCCCGCCACCCTGCCATTCTTCTAAGTTCCAGGACTGGCACATTAACCATAAGAGAGGATGAGTGCTTCAAAATCCTTTTGTGCCTCAGATTTAATGGATACTGTTAGAACATAGTGTTTGTCTCTATTCCGCCGACTGAAGTGCATAATCTCACATGATTCCATATTATATTCCATCAGCCAAGTGTTTTCCCACAGTCCGAAACTGTCCAAGTCTTTCTGCAACCTCCTCACTTCTTCAATATTATCTGCCCACCAAATCATCACTACATCATCTGCAAACTTAGCAAAAATGTCAACAGGTCCTATGTCCAGTTTGTCCATGTATAATACATTTCCTGGCTCCTTCAGGACTGTCCACCATCTACAAGGCACAACACTCAAGGTGCTTGACTCCATTCAGGTTGAAGCAGTGGCTTGACTGGAATTACACCTAAAAAGTCTTCTCTCCCTGCAGCACTGTCTCTCAGTAGAAGCACACCCTGCACCGTTTTGTTGTGAGTTTACTTCATTATGGCGCACAATCCCAGTCTATTGATGACACTTTGTCTGGAAATTGACGGTGTGGTGCTCACAGCTACCAATGTCACTGTGTGCTGATGACAATGTAGGGAGGTGGGGGAGATAATATCTATAATGAATGACTGTGTGACTGCCAGGCTGCAAGCTGCCCCGACAGCCTCGGGTGTATCTGTGCCCGCTGTCAGCGCTGCAGGCATGATCAGTCTTCCTGAGAGTCAAGTCAAGGGACCTGGACGATGTTCCCGGCTGTGTACTCACATCCTATGAGGATCAATTGGCAGAGGTATTCACATACAACTTCAGCTTCTCCCTCTTACAAACCGAAGTCCTAACCTGCTTCAAGAAGACCACCATCATCCTCGTAAGTGAGAAAGCACATGTAACGTGCCTTAATGACTGCCCAGCGGCTCTAACCTCAATAAACATGAAGTGATTTGAAAGGATGGTTATTGCTCACATCCCCTCCAATCTCCCAGCCTGACCTGCTCCCTTATAATGTACCAACTGATGCGACAGGTCCAGAAGGGATGCCATATCACGATCCCTGCACTCATCACTTGGACATCTGGACAATAAGAACACCTACACCAGATTCCTGCTCATTGACGAGAGCTCCACCTTAAACATCATTATCCCCTCCAGACTGATCTCAAAATTCCGTGACCTTAGTCGTGACTCCACCCTCTGCAACTGGATCCCCCGGTTTCTGACTCACAGACAATAATCTGTGAAGATAGGTATTTGCACCTCGACCACAATCACACTCAACACTGGATACCCCAAGGATGCGTCCTCAGCCCCCTACTCTACTCCCTGTACACACACGACTGTGTTGCCAAATTCCAAACAATGCAAGCTGCAAGTTCGCTGAAGACATCACCAAAGCAGGAGGGATATCAAACAACGGTGAGTCTGAATACAGTATGGCGACAGGGGCTTGGTGGCATGGTGTAATGATAATGACCTCTCTCAAAGTCCGTAAAAGTAAACGACTTATCATTGACTTCAGAAAGAAAGGAGAGGAAATCGCCCCCATCTACACCAACGGTTGGGGGAATGCAGAGAGTCAGGTTGCTCGGCATGATGATAACTGGCAACCTACCCTGGAGTTCTCACACAGGTGTGAACGTCAAGAGGTTTCAACAAAGCCTCTCCTTCCTCAGGTGGCTCACGAAATTCAGCATGCACTACTTCTATAAATGCACCATTGAGAGCGTAGTGTCCAGGTGCATAACGGCCTGGTGTGGCAACTGCTCTGCCCAGGACCGTTAGAAACTACAGAAGGTTGGGTGCATAGCCCAGACTATGAGGAATCCAACCTCTCAATCATTGACTCAATTTACACGGCTCGCTGCTGCAGAAAGGTTGTCAACATATATCCAAGATTACTGAGGGAAGGGAGTGAGGAAGTAGCTGGTGTCTTGACAGACACCTTTTTACCATCCTTGAACATGGCTGAGGACCCGAGGACTGAAGAATTGTTAATCCCTTTGTTCAAGAAGGTTAGCAGGAATAATCCAGTTAAATATAGATCAGTGAGCCTGACATCAGTGGTAGGGAAGCTGCTGGAGAAGATACTGACGGATAGGATCCATTCTCATTTGATGAAAATGGTCTTATCAGTGATAGGCAACATGGTTTTGTGCAGTGAAGTTCATGTATTACAAACTTAATAGAATGCTTTGAGGTAGTGACAAACTTGATTGATGAGTTAAGGTCTGTTGGTGTCATGTAAATGGACTTCAGGAATGGGTTCGATAACTTTTGCCATAGCCGGGTTATGGAGAAAGTGACGTCGCTTGGAATCCAGGGTGTGCTCGCTACGTGGATAAAGACCTGGCTGTGCAACAGGAGGCAGAGGATAGTAGGGGAAGTGAGTTTCTCAAAATGGAGAACTGTGACCAGTGATGATCCATTTAAGCAGTTTCTGGAAAGGTACATTAATGGACCGAGAGCAAAGGGATACAGAGACTTAGAGAATAGGCGACTGGTTTAGTTAGAGGAAATGGATCGGTGCAGGGTTGAAACGCCGAAAGACTGTTGCTGTGTTGCAACGTTCTTTGTTCTTTGTTCTAACATTATCAAAGACCCATCACAACCCAGTACTGATCTCCTACAACCTCTTCCATCAGCCTAGAAGATACAGATGATTGAAAAAACGGAGCAGCCTGCTCAGGAACAGCTTCTTCCCGAATGTTATGAGACAGATGGATGGGCTCTCTAATTTCAAATATTGTTGATCTTGTTCAAGTTGATCTCGCCTAGCGCACGCCTTGTGCAGCATAACTTACATGTTTCTCAGACATACTTTACAGCCATTATTCTGTACATTATTGCTTACTATGATCTGCCTGTACACCTTGGTACAGGTGACAATAAATCCTCACCTGCGTCTCCCCAGCTCCCTCCAGTGCTCATTCACAGCTCTCTCCGTTCCTCACCCCACCACCTCCCATTGCTCACCCCCAGCTCCCTGTGACCCCACCCCAGCTCCCCGTGTCCTTTGTCTCTCACTGTTTCTCTTTCTCTGTCTGTTACCCTGTGTTATCCTTTTCTCTGTCTTCTGTTTCTTTCCCTGAATTTACTCTCTCCCCTTCTCCCTATTCATGTGACTGTTTGTTTCCTTGTTTTGTTTGCTCTCTCTGTTTTACTGATTCTCCATCTGTTTCTTGCGCTGTGTTCTCTCTCTCCTTCCCTTTGTGTCTGTGTCTATTTCACTCGTTGTGATGGTGATGGCCTGTCTATTAAATTGAAGCAGATGATGGCTCATTGGTTTGATGTTGCCTACACAATTAACTCACCTGGGTTTTGCCATCATGGACATAGTCTACATTTATTGGTGTACTTTCAATAGTTGTCAAAACAGCAACCAGAACTTGGGTATCCATTTAACAGCCAATTCTTACATCTAACTATTTTGGAACTGCCCGTCTCCCAGTACTCTGTATACTGGCAACTGAAAGCATTCTATTCGTGTGACATGGTAACTGCTGTGCCCAGGACCATAAGAAACTACAGGCGGTTGTGTGCACAGCCCAGACCATCACAGAAGGCAACCTTCCATCCATTTGTACTTGCCATTGTCGCCAAAACGCTGATAACAAAAAAAAGGATCTGTCCCAAACCGGTAGTGATCTCCTACAGCTTCTTCCAACAGAGAGAAGGTGGAGAAGCTTGAAAACATGGACCAGCATACTCAGGAACACCTTCTTCCTTACTGTAATTAGACTGACGAATTGACATCTCTCAATTTTCACATAATACTAGTCTTGCAAATAGCGATTTTGCTTTGCACATCTCCTGTGCAGCTTTAATCTTATATGCCTCACTCTATCGAAGTACCCCATGAGTTGTGTTTTCTTGTTCACTATCATGTTCCTACACGACTCACAAAACAAAGCTTTCCATTGTACATTTGACTAAAATAAATCAAATCAAATCAGATCAAACACGTGGACTACAGTGGCTCACGGTCTTCTCAAGAGCAGCTAAAAAAGTGAAATAATGCTGGCCCAGCCAGTGATACCCATATCCCATTAATGAATATAAGAAAATGATCACACTCAGGGAAGAGAGACAGGGAGATCAAATCGCTTTAAACATGGTTTTAGACATATACAGATTTCCCTCACTATCTGAAAGTACAGTGTTCCTCTCGTAAGCTCATCTGGTGTAAAGTGAAGAAGCATTAATTTGTATGGGAAAAAAATCAGCTTCCTTCGTAAAAGTGAAAATCCTCTTTGGATTTCTTTTGATTCGCGAAAACAGGTCCTAATGTAGGTCATTTGGAAATGAAACTGGCGAAACGTGAACTTTTGAAAAGCAGGTGATACCTATATTTACATAGGCATGATATTCAGGAAGATGGGAAAGGCGAAAAATAAATGAGGTGAATCTCACATTTGATTTCCATGTCAGCTGATCATCATTCCCTTTGTTTGTTCTTTTTCTTCTATCTCTCTCTCTTTCTCTACCGATTCAACTCAGTCCTCTTCCCCTGCAAAGCTGACCTCCCTGCTACCAACATTATGCACAGTATTGTCCAACTGATTTAAGTTCTGAAACGCACTTTCTGTTCTTTGCTTTATTAAAATATAATTTCAGGTAAGTAACACAGCCTCAATCCCGCCCAAAATAATCATCAGCACTGCTGATATCGATATGGTAGAAGTTTCCAATGGTGGAAATCATGACAAGACCCATGGAAAATCTCCTCTCCAATGTAAAGTTCAAGTTCATTATTGTTCGATTCAGATCTGTCCTCTCCACGTCTGTGCAGCTGCTGATCTGTGTTACTGTTGGAACTGATGCATCTGCTACTACAGTGGGATAACAAACTGAGTGAACCCCTTACTAATGGGAGAGGAAAACCCTCCAGTGACACAATTACAATGCATGGAGACTGACATCAATCACAGTCACTGACCAAGCAGTCCCAGCTTTCAATACAACACATTCAGTTCACAATATAACTGAACTGGACTGAACATTGACATCGCCAGCTATTGGTCACATCTCCCATCATAATTGCTCTCTTGAAGTCAGTTGTGAGGGAGAATGATGGATTTTTTCCGTAGGCTAGATGACTCTGCTCTGTTGTACGTTTGCAATGCTGTACTATCTCTCCCCAAATCCATCCACGCACAAAAAGACACACAAAAGACCTCTCCTCCACGGGAACAAACACCAGCCAACAGACTGTCACTGGGCACGGTTGCCTTGAATATGTACAGAAAGTGTGGACTTCTCTGAATGTTCCTCTCACTGCTCTAATAAAGCAACTTTGGAACTTCCATAGAGAATATGCCTAACTTGTTTTTTATAATATAAATTGACAAACATCCTAATGCAGTTTTATTTGGCGTAAAGCAGTATTTTTATACATTTTGACCTCAGTCCAGCTCTAATAAAGCAACTTTGGAACTTCCATAGAGAATATGCCTAAATTTTTTTTATAATATAAATTGACAAACATCCTAATGCAGTTTTATTTGGCGTAAAGCAGTATTTTTATACATTTTGACCTCAGTCCAAAACCAAACGTGATAAGCACAATGAACTTGTTCATTAAGACTTATGAATTAATGAAACAGATTCGAATGAATATGACATTGATTGCGAGATAGGACGGAATGGGGGGCAATTGCTGTGGAGACTGCATAGTGTACAATGATATTTCCCAGTCATCATCGCTCTTTCTGACAGACAGAATTAGATATAATGCACACGAAGGAGATGCAATGCCGAATGAGAACTGAACAGGATAATTTTAAATGTGATAAAGTGAACTGTATTTTATATGCACATTACTTAATCATTGAGTATACAGATTGAGTAGGGTCAATGGACATGAAACATTAACTTTGATTTCTCTTCACAGATACTGCCAGACCTGCCGAGCTTTCATTCCAATTTTCGTTTTTGTTTGAGATTGATCATATTGTTCATATCTGGCAGAATACTTGCAATTAAAAGCAGGCAGCGATAACAAAATGAGAATGTCTGTGGGGCCAATACTGAATAACAGTAGAGATACAGGTCATTCTAATCTGGAAGAGACAATAGGTTGAGTTTCCTCCACATTTGCTGTAATAATTCTGTGATATGCATCAAACGCTGATGGAGCGGGGAGACAAGCTTGTTCAATGAAGGACACAGAGTGTTCCATCATAAAAAATATTTTTCATGAAGTTCAGTTGCCTCTAAAAAGTCTTTTCAAACAAAGTGGATTTCCTGAGATTTACAGGGTATTCAGAACAATATTTTTTCTCTTTGAATCTTAAAGAAGAAACAGATTTCGGCCGTAATACATGTGTCACAGACACACCAACTGTAACAGGAACAGGAAATGACCATAGTGTGCAAATACAACCAAGGTCAACATATGGACCTGTCAAGAAACATGAAATAAATTGATATGGAAACATGAGATACAAACTGAAAATGGTGGAGAAACGAAAATAAAAACAGATGAGAAAGTATCTGCAGAGAAAAACAGAGTTAACATATTGATTATGATGTGACACTTCTGAAAAGTCAAAAGTTAATTCTGTGCATCTCTGCTCAGCTTCTGCCAGATTTGCTGAGTTTTTCTCCAGCTCTTTCATTTTTTTTTTCTGAATTGTGGCAAATTGTCTGATCTGAACGATGGGATGGTGAAGATACGACAGGAGGTGCATTTGGGCAAGTGGATGCAGTCAGCGTGCAGGGCACGGATGGGGAGGCAGCTTCCAAGGAGTCATAGGCATCTCTGTGTTATTGCATCTTCTGGGCCTCATACATCTGATGAGCATGGCGAATGAGCCGGAGAAAGAAATAGAATTCAGGAGAGGTGAAGCCTTGAGCCAATGAGAGGTGATGCATTTGTACAGATAAAATGTTGATATCAGTGGTTCTGACATCACACTATCCGTCCTCAGAAAGAAAGGGAGTGAAAATAATCTGAATGATAATCTTATTGTAACGCCCTGATTTCATTGGGGTGACGCTCAACCAGCAAGGTCTTCTTTTCTGAGATTTTAGACCAAACTATGAAAACGTAATTTATGTTGATGTTATTAACAGGACAAATGTATCCATGGTTTTGGAAAGCACTAGAAGGGCAGAGTTTATTTGGCATTCTCAAAAGCTCTGGGGAAGGTGTCATTGTTCAGTGAGGAAATTACCAGGACAGAATATCCTCCGATTCCCATTGACCACAGTTTACTCAGGGTCCGTGATGCCACATGAGTCAAATACTACTTTGATGCAAGGCAAATTACTCTGATCTCACCTCAAATATCATTGGAAAATCCTTAAAATAATAAAAAGCAAAATGATAGAACACGGCTTGTTCTAACAATGTGGTCACTATACTCACAAAGTTTAAAGGAAAACTGGTGCATGGACTTCTGATTCTGAGGAGAGGTTCATCCTATTTGTGGTGAGGCTGTTTGTTTAAGCACTGTGACAGAGAGACAGAAAGACACTCCACTCTGTACCATGGGGAACAAAACCATCCTGTTCACGGTGCATCAGGCAGTGACAGAAACACATTATTGTCTGTTCCAACTGGACATTGATCATCCCAATCTCATCATTCACTGATGATTGATAGCAGCACAGAGGCCAGCAGCTCCCATCATCCCAGTTGGAAAGTAAAAAGTGAATGCGATGGTCAGATGAAGAGCTAGTAACTGGGAAATTGGTGTTACTTACAGTGGGAGTGGCAGAAGGAGGGTGTAAAGGGAGATCATCAGTGGAAGAGCATGTAGCAGCAGAAGGGGTAGTGTAAGGAAAATAGGAGTGTGAGGAAAGAGTAGGACGGAGGAGAAGAATGACGGAGGAAATTTTAGTGACAGGGAAAAGCTTGTTTACGGGGAAGCTGGATTGGGTGCGAAAGCATATTGTTCAGGAAAATCGAGATCAGCTTTATATTCAACATTAAGAAATTATTTCGTATATTTTCTTTTCTATTACTTCATTCTTGTACATGTACTCTCTATTTCTGTATCTCCATCAAGTGGAGACGACATTTTTTTCTCATCGAGTGTGGAGTTTCAACAATTTTGATTTTTTTACAGTATGTATTTGCTTCCAATTCAAGTGAGATATGAGAATATGATTTGACCTCCTGTAATTTGTCCATAACATAAAATTTAAGTGAATATTTATCCTCATCATACTAGCTGATTTAAATAAACAATGAATTAGTCCGTGTCCATCCTGCAGATGAAAAGTTTCTTTACCTCCGGCTATTGCAGGGAATGTTATAAAGATCAGTGCCTCCAAAATGCTAAAGTTCCAGTGCAAGATGCCAAAACCTAGTTCATCAAAAACTATTTACAAGCTTTATGAATAAAACATGCAGAGTGGTAAAGTGTAAAAGGTGAATTCAAATCTGTATCGAAAATGTTATTTGTGGCTTCCTCATAAAAGATGTTAACCACATCACCTGTAAATTGACAAAAATAAGAAAAAACAGAGACTGTAATTCTCAAATCTTCCTCTGAATAACATCTGGAGAACAGGAAGGAAACCATGGTTTGTTTGTAATATTCATAATTGAGGATGGTGAGCATGTGGAAGATGAGGTGGGGGTTGGGGGGCAGTGGAATAATATTCAATGCTGTGGATGACACAAAGCTGAGCTGAGAGGCTCACAGTCAGGAGGAAAGGGTTAGGCTATGGGAGGATATAAATAGATTATTCAGATAGCCAGATCAGTGGCCGATGAAATTTAACACTGATAAATGTGGGATGATGCACGTCAGAGTAATAAGACAAGTGAGTACTCAAAACTATGAATGGGGAGGGCTAAATTTGCTAGTTCTTTCTTTGTAGCAAGGAAGGTTGAGGAGGGAACCTGGTTCAGGTGTACAAGTGCATAAGGGGTATGGAGAGGAAAAACAAACGGAAGCTTTTTTCCCTGAGTCAAAGTAAAAGGCAGGAGATTGAGAGAGGATTTGTGCAATGTGTTTTGAGCCGAGAGGGTGGTATGAATCTGGAATGCATTGCCGAGGAGGGTGGTTGAGGCTGATAACCTCATAAACGTTTAAAAAGCGTTTGGATGTGCACCTGTTGGCACAGACGTGATAGGCCTTTACTTCATTGCATGATTCTATGCGGTGGCAGCCGTGAACAGTCTGAAGCAATAAGCAATGACAGTTGCTGGTTTGTTCATTTGACTGGACTCAGTAAGTGGCGAGATTACAAACCAGCATCATCTCATGGAGCTTCAGCCCTTTGTCCACCAACAGCAACCAAGCCATCTCTGGGAACATCCAGACTAATTCACATGCTCAGTGTAAGCATTGTCCAACAACCGCACGAGCATTTTTCCAGCTGTTTGCACTATTATTATAGCTACAACAATGTCATCGACACAGATTTTCCTTCAATATGATGCAGATTTCTAGCTATGAGGATGCTATTTCTCTGAAACATAATAAATTCCTTACCAGGTATTCACTTTCATAAAAAGCAAGTTTTCCTGTGTTTTGCTGCCAGTTGTTTATCACAGAATTCCCCACCCCACTCCACCTCAACCTCTTTCCCCTTTAATATTTTCTTGTGCACTGTCTTTTTGATTTCACACACCTCAATCCCTCACATCCCCCACACTCTCCATCCTCATTTATGAATCGCTGATAAACCTGAGCCTCATCTCTATCATTTATTCCAACTTCCATCTCACAATGTGAACTGTTATGATTCCTTCCCTCAGCATGGTCTTTAGACTGGCCATGCCTGATGTGCTATTCATCTCGACCTTCTACTCACTTTCTGACCCGCTGCTTTGGTTACCAAACTCCTGGTTTATTAATTAAAATCCATTCGACTTGCATTAGCAAACCTCCCCACAATGATGATGTTGCACCACCAGTTAAGATGGAACCTGTCTTTTTTGTACAGGTCCCACATGTTCTGGATGAAATCCCTATGATACAAAAATCTGAAACCATCAACCCTGAACTAACTTTTAAACAACATGTTAAGCTATACTGCCGTCCTAATCCTTACCTCTTTTCCATATGGCACGGGGAGTAATTCAGAGATGACAGAGGATTGTTCTGTCTCTCTCTCACACACACACACAATCAGACAGACACTACATTACTTTGCAAAAGAATACCAATAACCTTATAAATAATCAGAATGGTAACTGGAATGAAGGATTTAGTTAAAGAAAGGATGAGAGAAATTGCGTTTCTTCTGGATGTCAGTTTGCTCGCTGAGTTGGAGAGTTCATTTTCAGATGGCTCATCACTATACAAGTAAACATTATTAGTGAGCCTCCTGTGAAATGCTCGTGTTATGTCCCACTTCCTATTTAAGTGTTTAGATTTCCTTGAGTCGGTGATGTAATTTCCAGTATTGGCGATTTCATGCCTGGTCCTTTTCCTCAGAGAGTGTTAGTTGGAATCAAAATCGATGTTTTTGTTGATGGATTTCCGGTTGGAATGCCATGCTTCCAGGAATTCTCGCGCGTGTCTCTGTTTGGCTTGTCCTAGATGGATATGCAGACCCGCTCAAAATGATATACTTCCTCATCCGTATGTAAGGATCTAGTGATAGTAGGTCATGACTTTTTTTCCGGCTAGTTGTTGTTCATGTATCTAGGTGGCTAGTTTTCTGCCTGTTTTTCCGATGTAGTGTTTGTTACAGTACTTGCAGGATTATTGTTCCTGGGGCAGAACAGACAAAGATGTGAACTTATTGTGGTGCTCAAAAGTATGAAGAAAGTTGCAGAGTAACACAGGAATACTCTGTTTCCGTTAGTTGGCATTACAGCTTCAAGGAGTTCTAATTTCAAGATGATCTGCAAAAGAGCTGGGACTGAGATATATTAATACTTCGTTATTGAGAGAGTTGTGAGGATTTAGAATAGACTGCCTGGGAGAGTTGTAGATGACGATGCAATCAAGAATTGGACAAAAATTTGGAAATTATGAAATTAATGGGCTACAGAGATAAGGCTGGCAAATGGAATGTGCTTGGGAAACATTACTGGAGCTGGTGCACGCACAGTGGCCAATGGCCTCCTCCTGTACTTTAAAGTGTTGTACTCTATCACGTGTCTGGTGCAAATAAAAGTCAGTATTCGATTATTTCCCGTTGTAAATGCTCGCAAATATCTGATTATTTGGTGCAGGATAAGCATTTAAAATGCAAGTATTGCAAGGTCACCCTCATTAAGCCTCATCAGATTCCTGAAGAAGGGCTTATGCCCGAAACGTCGATTCTCCTGTTCCTTGGATGCTGGCTGACCTGCTGTGCTTTACCAACAACACATTCAGCTCTGATCTCCAGCATCTGCAGACGCCACTTTCTCCTCCAGCCTCATTATGTAGTCTATTTATTACTCTGAACATGAATATTTTAAATGCTATATTCTGATTACTAAAACAAATGCCATTGCTTTGGCACAAATCTCTTTGAAAAGGTCTGACTTTTCCCACACACCATAATACGTCCATCTTTTTTTTTCACTGTCCACATTTCATATTAAGTATCATTCTTTCTAAAAATTTGAAGTTTTAAAATTTGATAACATAAATCATTTACAGTACATGTTGAATTATTGCCATTTCTAAATTTCTGGCTATTAGCTTAAGCTCGTACATTTCAGTGAGAAATTAAACTGATTTATATATAATCAATGTATAAGAACGCTAATTCTAATTGATTGCTCAATCATTTACTCACTTCGAACATGTAATCATTTAGAAGCCTACCATTTTCAAAATGTTGGAGTGGCAATGCATTGTTTTGAATCCTGATATTGAATACATAATTCTGATCATAACAGTTAGGTACCATGTTCTTTATTTAATATGAACTAAAATGTGCATTCTTTGTTTTGTGTTACAAATCTTGACAGGATTTTATACTTTACTTCCATAAATGTAGAATCGACATAAATGGTTTCAGAGATTATAGTTCAGTTGAATAATCAGACTTCACATCTCATGTTTGCCCAATTCACGAAACATAGCTAACAGCTGATTATTGTTCGGGTCAGTAAACTCAACACCTTGCAATGAGCTACGCTAAAAATGGCTTCCAAAAGATTTGGAATCATTTACAGTGTTACTGGAATTCACAGTTGCCTGTGATGCTGATTAACACACTGACCTGCTCCTAAAAATGTGCAAACAGTTTCTAACCTGGGTCAGGGCAGTCAGTCAAACATTTCTTCACAACATATAATTCGGAAATCACCCTGGGAAAGGTGGGAGCTCGCTAACAGACTATCACTTGTCTCAGTGTAGCTACAAATGATGTCAAAATTATATATCAATGGCTGACCAGCAACCAGGTTTTAAGAAATCATCTTCAGTCGGAGCCTGGCCCAGTGGCAGATGTGTCGACATGCAGTGTCAGAATCACACCGCACAACTTACTGATGATGCTGACACCTAGCCTGCCTCCCAGACTCCATACATCTGCACCCGGGACAGGATGTTGGGAAAAGACGTTAAAAAGCTGACAGTCTGCTGCACTGTCCTGAGTCTCACAAAGAAACTTCTGAAACCATATCCCATAAATGTCACCTTCATTATCACCAGTATCAAAATCAAATATTACATCTCTGTGGATGACCAGAGATTTATACATGGTTCACCCAATGGAATATAAATGCAGTAAACAGCAGCAAATGGCAGGCCAAAAAGCACGTTAATAAGTGAACTTGGCGGATTCTGCCTGGTGTATGTTACCACGCACAAATTGTACTGGCACTCAGGTGATTGTAACAATGCATACTATAAATGTAAGTTTGGACCTAACACCCCTTCAAAGCTTCCTGATCTCACACACATCACTCCCTCACACATTCAAGAATTGATGAGAATCTATAAGCTTGGTGAAACAGGAATCATAGTACAGGCCCTTCAGCCCTTGACGTCCTGCCGACCTTTTATCCTGTTCTGAGATCAGACTAACCTACATACCTTTCATTGTACGATCATTCATGTGCCTACCCACACACCCACACCCTCTGTGTAAAGAACCTACCTCTGACATCTCCCATAAATATTCCTCCAATTACCTAAAAATCATGCCACCTCATGATAGATATTTCCATCCTGGCTGAAAGTCTATGGCTATCCAGTCTATCTATGCCTCTAATCATTTTGTCCACCTCTATCAAGTCACGTTCCATTCTTCTTCGATCCAATGAGAAAAAAAACCTTGTTCCCTGAATTTTCCTTTGTAAGATCTGCCCTCCAGACCAAGCAGCATCCTGAAAAATTTTCCCAGTATGCTCACCAACGCTTCCACGTCTTTCAATGAGGCGACCAGTACGGAACACAACATTCTAAGTGTGATCTCACCAGTGTTCCATAGAGCTGCAGTTTAACCCCACTACTTAAATTCATTTCCCCTGCCAATGAAAACATCATCCGGCTTCTTAAGAACCTTATCAACCTGGGTGGCAACTTTGTGCGAGCTATGACATGGATCATCAGATCCCACTGTTCCTCCACAATATATGAATCCTACATTTAATCGTTTTTATGCATTCAAATTCGACCTTCCAAACTGAATCGCTTTACAATTTTCCAGGTTGAACTCCAGGTTCAGCCCAGTTCAGCTTCCTATCAATGTCCCGTGCAAACTACAATAGCCCTCCAACTACCCATAAATTCACCAAGCTTTTTTAAATTGAAAAACTTATAATCCACCTACCCTTTTCCTCATCGAAGTCATTTATAAATATCACAAACACCAGAGGTCCCAGAACCGATCCCAAAGGAACGCCAATGGTCACCGAGCTCCAGACTGAATACTTGCCATTTACCAGCCCCTCTGTTTTCTATGGGCCAGTTCATTCTGAATACAGACAGGCCGGTCTTCCTGTATCCGATGTGTCCCTACTTTCTAAATGAACCTACCATGGGGAAATTTATCAAACGCCTGGTTAAAAAAACATGTACTCCACATCCACTACTCTCGCTTCTTCAATGTGTTTGATCCCATCCTCAAAGAATTCAGTAAGGTTTGTGAGGCATGACCTGCCCCTCACAACGCCATGCTGCCTATTTCTAACCAAATTATCATTTGCAAGTAATCATATATTCTGTCTCTCAGACTTCTCTCCAAAACTTTGCCCAATGCTGATGTAAACTGACTAGTCTGTAATTCTCAGGATTATCCCTATTCCATTTCCTGAACAAGGGAGTAACATTTGCCACCCTCCAATCATCTAGCACTATTCCAATGGAGAGTGAGGACGCAAAGATCATCTCCAAGGGTGCAGTAATCTCTTCCCTCTCTTCCTGTAGTAAGCCATGCTGCTGACTCCCCTCCCTCAGCCTCACGGTGTCAGATCAAACAGCTGACATGGAAACTTTCTGCTGACTCCCCTCCCTCAGCCTCACGGTGTCAGATCAAACACTGACACTGAAACCTCCTGCTGATTCCCCTCCCTCAGCCTCACAGGGTCAGATCAAACACTGACACGGAAACCTCCTGCTGACTCCTCTCCCTCAGCCTCATGGTGTCAGATCAATCACTGTCACAGAAACCTCCTGCTGACCCCCCTCCCTCAGCCCCACGGTGTCATACCAAACACTGACACGGAAACCTCCTGCTGACTCCCCTGCCTGAGCTGGTGGATCAGTGTCCCTCTACATTGAACAACACTTGGAGGACTCACTGACAGAGTGACAGAGCTGGAGAATTTATACTGATTGGGCCATTTCAAAACCACCACGAAGAGGGGATCAGAAGTAGCGTTGCTGATCGAGATGGTCGGGTCCAAAAGGACATAACTGCTTCACTGCGTCTGCACAGGGTCGGGGGTTAAGGACTGACAGGGAGAAACATCCTTGACCTCATCCTCACCAACCTACCGGCTGTAGACACTCTGTTCAATGACTGTATTGGCAACGGTGACTACTGCACACAGTATTTCTGGAGACAAAGTTCCACTTTTACACCGTGAAGACCCCCTGTGTGTGTGTGACACCATCACTGTGCTAAACAGGGAAGATTGCCAATAGATTTTGGAATTTTGCACTGGCCTGTGCGAGATGCTTCGGGTTATTACCAACAGCAGCAGAATTGTACTCCAGTATAATTTTCACTATCACTTCCTGGCGTATGCTCCACTTTATCCTGACCATCAGGGATACAGCCTTATTAAATGGAGAATACAAGAGGGCCTGCCTATAGTAGCGCCAAATACACCTCAGAATGAGATGAAGTTAGTAAGCTGGGCCACTTACTCACCACATGGTATAAATAGCATGATACACAGATCTAACCAATGAATCAGTCCTAATCTCTGCAATCCTTTCACAGTCAATCACACAATTCACTGGAAGAGGAGGATCCACAAATACCACCTTCCTCAAAGATTGAAGAACACAGAACAATAATAGAAAAGCTAAGTCTGAAACTTTCACAACAACGTTCAGACAGAAGTATCGATGGGATGGTCAAATTTGGTCTCCTCCAGATGGCAGTCTTCAGCTAATCCGATTCACTGTGTGTGGTATTTACAAACAGCTGGAGGGATTGGAGAATGCAAAGGCTGTGGGCCCTGATAACATTCCATTCAGGCTGTTCCTGCTGGGATACAGCACTGGGACCTACTTGACAATGTGGGAACCTTTACAAGTGTGTCCTGAACACACACAGACAAAACATCAGACAATCAATGACTGCCCCATTCCTCTAATCCGTGTCATTAGTAAAGGTATGGAAGATATCACCTACAGTGGGATCAAGCAGCACTTCTCAGCACCAAAGTGCTCACTTAGCTCAGTTTGGGCTCTCGTCCCTTTGGCTCATTGAAGCCTTGGTTTAACGATGTACAACAAGAAAACACACAGCTGAATTCTAGAGGTGAGGTGACAGTGACTGCACTTTTAACATGATCATAACTGCATTTGACCAAGTGTCATATCCAGGATTAACGGCAAACCTGGAACAAATAGGCATGACCTGCACTGTCTGAAGTAACACCTGGTACAAAGGAAGGTGGCTGGGGTTGGTGGAAAACAGCCATCTCAGCTCGGCCACAGTTCCCCAGAGTAGGGGTTTCTGGATAAACCTGTAGATCAGAAATGGAAAGGTTAGGCACCATACCCCGACAGGATGAAAGGGCTTCTCTGTCATTAGACAGAGATGATTGGCGGTAGTTTTACTGGACAGTCATCATGCCTCAACTGAGGGAGAGCTTGAGTCGGACAGCTCTTTTCAGACAGCTCAGTCAGTACAGGAATTGAACCCACACTGTTAGCATTAATCTGCATTACAAACCAGCCGTCCAAATGATTGATCTAACCAAATCCTCATTCAGCTCCTTGGGTTAGATATTGTAATATTATCCCATTCAGATATGTTGTTAGATACCTTTGGAGCAGGTGGAACTACAAGCAAGCTTCCTAGCTCAGAGAGGGGGACAGCATCAGTGAGCTGTAAAAGCGCTCTCTGCCCTAGGCCCAATAATTTTCAGCTGCTTCATAAATGACCATCCCTACTCAAGTGAAGTCACAACTGGGATTGTTTGCCAATGATTGGACAATATTCACCACTATTAGTGATTTACTCTGTTATTGAAGCAATCCTTATCCAAATGCAACAAGGACCTGGAAATATGAAGGTGTGTGCTTAACAGTCAACAAGGACCTGGAAATATGAAGGTGTGTGCTTAACAGTGACAAGTACAATTGCAATTGCACACATGCCAGACAACGATTACCTCTAACAATTGAAAATGGAACCATATCCTCTAACGTTCAATGCCACCACCAGCACCGAACTCCCAACGAGCAATATCCCAGGGCTTACCGTTAACCAGAACTGGACTGACCATATAATTTCATTTCCCATTCTTGTAAAAGGCTTATGCTAAAACGTCGACTCTCCTGTACCTCAAATGCTGCCTGATTTGTTGTGCTTTTCCAGCGCCACATTTTGACGCATATAAATTAATTGGCTAAAAGAGTATCTCAAGGGCTAGGAATCCTGCAGAAATAACATACCTCATGATTTCCAAAAACCTGTAAACCATCTATAAGACACACATTGGAGATTTTGGAGATGGCCATTGTTTTGGAGGTCTTGGTGAGGCCCAGTAACACAGCCTGAATTCAGGCTTTTCCTCAAAGTCATTTCCAACAGTTTTGCTGCCTGCACGATGGTGTGTTCACTGATCTGAACATGAATCGGCTGTTTACTATAGTCACTGAATTGTGTAATAGTTAAGTGTGCGCTCTGGTATTTCAATTATTGTTCACTTCAATTGTCTTCAACTGAAAAATAGTGATGTTTGGTTTATTTTAAAATACGTAAGAAACAAAGTGATATTAACACTTCATTATACAAAATTTAAAAGTGACCTGTTGTATATTTCCCATGGACTAATCAAAAAACAGTCAGATATTGCCTGTAGAGAAGAATTCTGTGAACAGACTATGTCCCTGGCAACTTCGCCATCCTCTCTGGTAGGTTCAGTCCGACTGAGAAGACACAGCCAGGTTGAGGGTGCAGCTCCTTAGTATATAGTTAATACAGTGCTCAGCTTTGATGCTGAATCCTGTGGTTGCTAGAAGGCTTTGTGGCAGGTTATGGGGGAATCAGGAAAAAGGCAAATACATAATTGCCACATTATCACAAATCTGTCTATCGCATATAGACCTCTCCATTTCATATACCGGTAAGAATGGTCACTGCACAGTCCTTATTAGGAGCAAGGGCTATCTTCACATTTTGGAGGAGAAAGTGAGGAATGCAGATGCTGAAGATCAGAGCTGAAAATGTGTTGCTGGAAAAGTGCAGCAGGTCAGGCAGCATCCATGGAGCAGGAGAATCGACGTTTCGGGCATGAGCCCTTCTTCTGGAATGAGGAAAGTCGAGAGGTATGTCGGGCCGTGATGGTTACTGTACAGTGGGAGGTATGTCGGGCCTTGATGATTATTGTACAGTGGGAGGTATGTCGGGCCGTGGTGGTTACTGTACAGTGGGCCGTATGTCGGG
>NC_057717.1:16766378-16768839 GCF_004010195.1 Chiloscyllium plagiosum
CGTATGGAGTCAGCTATTACGAGGGGGCATAGCTTTAAATTAAGGGGGGGTAGATAAAGGACTGAAGTTATGGGTAGGTTCTTCACTCAGCGAGTCGTAAGTTCATGGAATGCCCTGCCAGTAGCAGTTGTGGACTCTCCCTCTTTATGGGCATTTAAGCGGGCATTGGATAGGTATATGGAGGATAGTGGATTAGTATAGGTTAGGTGGGCTTGGATCGGCGCAACATCGAGGGCCAAAGGGCCTGTACTGCGCTGTATTCTTCTATGTTCTATGTTCTATCCGAAGGGATCTTGGTGTACAGCTCCACAGTTCCCTGAAAGTGGCAACACGGTTGGAGAGGGTGATCAAGACGTCTGACGGCAAACTTGCAGACATGCATCGGAGCATGCAGTATGAAAATTGACAGGTCATAGTGCAGTTGTAGAGAAACCTAATTCGAGGTACATTTAGAATATTGTGTATAGTACTGGTTGCCACACGATGTTGAAGTGTTGGAGAGGGTTTGGAAAAGTTTTACCAGCATGTTGTCTGGTTTGGAGAGTATTAGCCAGAAGGAGAAATTGAAAATTCGTGGTTTGTTTGCACCTGGGCAAAATTGGCTATGGGGCTACCTGATAGATACTTACAAAATTATCAGAGGCAGAGATAGAAGGACAGTTGGAGGCTTTTTCCCAGAGTAGAAGTATCAATTACTCAGGATCGTAGGTTTTAGGTAAAAGGGAGAAAGTTCAGGAGATGTGATAGATAAGAATTTTTTTGCTGTTCCAGACGGAATGTGAAAGTGCCTGGAATGCACTGAAAGAGGGGAAGAAGCCAATATAGCAAGGTTTAAGAGGGATCTTGGCACAAGTATGAGTAAGTAGGGAATAGAATGGCATAGAAGGTATCGGAGCAAAAACTTTTGTTTTAAGTTTGGAATGGCATCATGTGTCAGTGCGGGCTTGCTGGGCTGAAGGGCCTGTTCCTGTACTGGACTGTTCTTTAAGAAAACATTTGAGCGCGGGAGTGGCGCGATGCTGACTGAATGATGACTGATGATCAACAGCCGCATTATTGTGGATTTCCCCCCTCCCCCGCCATCAACTTGCAGCTTTATATCTTCCCCCACTGAGGGGAAACTCAATATTGAGAATTTGACATGAACGTCAGACCTGGTACCTGGTGACTCCATCTCGCCGCTCGCTCCTGCAGACTTCTATCCTGAACACCAACATCTGGGGGAACACTGCATGGACAGAAGCGACATGTATTCCACATCCACCAATGCTGGGATCTGTCACATGCCAGCTTCACCATGCCATCCCAGCACATCTCCGACCTACAGACAGTATGCTTCTATACTTCAATGCTGCAGCTCAGGGTGCACTGACAACTCTCATTGCAATGCTGCTGCAAGGACACGGTGCTCAGGGACACACACCCAGCTCATAGACTGTCTCTTTGGGCTGCTCACTCTGTGTTTGCACACACTCAATGCTGCTGCAAGGATACTGTGCTCAGGGACACACACCCAGCTCATGGCCTGTCCCTCTGGGCTGCTCACTTCGTGTTTGTACACGCTCAATTTGGCTGCAAGGACACTGTGCTCAGGAACACCCACCCAGCTCATGGATTGGCCCTCTGGGCTGCACATTCCGTTTTTGTACACTCACTTTGAGCGGTTTTGAATGCTCACAGAATTATTGCCTTGTCTCACCCTGCCCTCAACAATGTTTCCCCTCAGCTAGAGCTACCAGGCTCACCCGCCTGCTGTATTGCCTTAATGTTTAGCACAGACACAAACCGAGAAAGCTGAATATCTTTGTCCATAATCAGTCATAGTGCCCAGCACACTGAGTCAAGACGAGTCTCAGATCCCAGTCAGGGAGCTTGGACACGGTCAGTCAGCCTCTCGTGGTTGTTCGGGTCAGGATACTTCCCCTGTGAAGGGGTAAGGAGCTGAATGTTGGGCAGTCTCATACCGCTCTTGGCTCTATCTGCCCTATTGTGGGATAGTTCCTCCTGGAATGAGAGAATTATCAAGAGGTATTAGGGAGATAGAAGTGGTTGGTACAGCTGTTAGTGCTGGGACAGCTGAGGGAAAGGTGGGGAGGTGTCGTGAGTGAGTGGGCAGCACAGACACCAGCAGAGCTGGCGAGCGGGACAAAGAAGAGGTTAGAGAGAAACCGAGAGAAGGTGCTGCATTCAGTGAGAGTAGGAGAACATGAGTCTTGGTGGGAGGTGGGTGCAGTAACAGGGAGAGAGAGGGCAAGGTCACAAAGTTCAGATGGTGGCAATTACCCTGGTCACTGACGTCCTTCCTACACTGATGGGCATTCACCCAGAAGGCTGGCACCTCACTGACCCACTGGTCAATCTCAGACATGCTAGCAGGTCTGGTGTCATGGATTCCACTGCCAGTCATAGAGTCATAGAGGTGTTCAGCATGGAAACAGACCCTTCAGTTTATTACCTTTTC